>NW_024609837.1:77791430-78051944 GCF_016920785.2 Ixodes scapularis
TTGTGGGTCCTATGGCGCATGAACCGCCGAAAAATCCAAGCCGGAGATACTGACTTTTTGACGCTGTTCCAGCTGTTCTCGTGTATCAATATCTCTAGTTTGTAATCAATCAGCCCCGGCAATTTGCCGAACGAATTTGAGCGCAAACAAAAAAGACGAAACCGAAACTGAGGAGAGGGGAAGGGGTGGCGTTCCATTTACCCTCGCAAACAAAAAAAAAAAAAACATAATGTTTTTCAGCGTCTCGCCGCAGCGGGGCGCCCCTTTACAAGACTCTCCTCTTATCGGTTGCTTACCGCTCTACCTTTTCACTCTCGGCGGCCGCGTCAGCTGACTGTCTGCCAGGCTTTCTGAGGATAGAGGAGGCTATGGTGAGACTGATCTATATGCCGCCAATGTGGATCATTGCACGCGCTGGGGATGGCAAGGCACAAGGCACAGGACACGCGCTGAGTTCCAGGTATTGTCATAGTTCGGCTATTGGCGTCATTGAAGCGATCGGAGACGGGCCACTGCCGGAATGCTTCCCGAGCTATCGATCATCACGAGTCCAAATTGAGTGCACAAGTAATGTACGGTTCCAATATAAAAGCCGCATTCAAAAATCGTCACTGGGCGGTACTGTGACCATCCAGCTACGTCAAAGTTTGGCGAAGGAGAGACTGGATGGAAATGCTCGCTTTCGTGCTTGAAATAACACGGCAACAAAAAAGTTCAATGGCCAGTGACGTTTTGTGCGAGAATCCTTGAGCTCCACTAGTGCGCGTAAGCACGTGTAAAGTGAAAAAAAATTCCGACTGGATATCGTTGCACCGCCCCTTTAAATATAGGTCAAACGAGTTGGGAAATTCGTCTGCAGATCAAAGTATCTATACTCAATCCACATGTACGGTGTTAATATGATTAGTTGCGGTGGTATTGTGCAATTCAAAATAAACTGGTTTTGTTCATAGAGTTACGGTCGGCCCCGTTCTCGGAAGCCGAGAAATGGCGCAAGTTGTGAGGACGCGCTCATGTCCGAAATTTCTGGGGTTTCCCTCACACATTAATTGACTGCGATCACTATGGGACAGTTGACTGAGAAGGAAAACACCCGATCGGGAGGGGAGAACGATGTTTAAGCGTCCGATGTGGTGTTTCTTTCGGGGATGCGTTCACACTTTCGTGTGCCGGGCAAATTCTTTCCGAATCATTATATTCATTTCTTGCGACACTGAATAAAAATGCGTGCTTCCATATGAAAAAAAAAAGAAAAATTTCGGTTTCGTTGAGGCGCTTGATTAGAACAGATGTTCTGGCCACTTTCACTGCGACAAGCACAAAGCTTACCGCAATTTCTAGTAATATAATTATTTAAATGTCGCCCAAAATACCAAGTTAAAAAATGTGTGTTGTGGTCGTTGCTTTTTCTTTCGTTTTTTTAGGGGGGGGGGGGGGGGCACCCTTAAGAGAGGAAGAACAAGGCTAATAAATAAATTTACTTCGAAAAGTAATTGTGCTCCTAGGTCCAACATCGAAAACACGCTTCGTCCCGTTTTAGAGCAGCCGTCGTATTCCTTCCGTATTTATAGAAACAAGCTAGATAAAATTAAGAGCGGCCTTCTCCCGCTTTATTGCAATCCAAGCCAATCTCCGCTACGAGCCAAGTGGCGCCCTACGTCTTCTCTGTCTTCTCCACCCATTCGCCACATGCTTCCAAGTGACCCTCCGCTCCTGTCATGTGATCCGCATTGGCAGACGCCTTTAGTTTGCACATCCAGGCCGGCGGCGTTCCACCCTTTACGAACTAAGCTTACAGTCTCAGCTGTTGTGAAGCTTGAGCATCAATAAAAAGAAAAAAAAAACAGAAAGGTATTAGCATATAACGAGACCGCAAGACACGGTCCTCCTGGCAGCCCAAGACAGCTCAATCTCATCTGTCGTGTGCGTGCTCGTGGATACCAACTATATATGCTTGTCGTCAGTTTCGTGTTGTCAGCCTCCGAGCGTCGGTGAGTGCACCTTTCTCTAGCAGCATTCAGTATCGTGGATAGAGAGCGGGTATTCACTGTAATTAGATTTCAGGTTTCGCAAGTTAGCGATCTCTTTCACTTTTTCGCCATAACGCAGACATCTGGAAACATAGAGTTTGCGGTTACGTCCGATTTTTTTTTTCTGATTTAAGCCTGCCTGTTACATAATTTTGTTATTTCGTCACACTAAAGTCACTTGAGCAATATACCATAAAAAAGCGATGTAAACACAATTCAGGGATTGGAAGTTTGAGACTTACATGGTTCTTTCTCCTCCTCAAGCATTAAATGGTGCACATCATTTGTACAAAGAAGAGGTCACTCAGTGACCAATCGGATTCCGCCTGCACACTTTTGTTTTATATTATTGGTCAGATTAAATTTACTTAGCGGAACGGAAGTTTCGAATAAATAGGGACAAAAACGTAGGCAGAGACGAAGCTTTCCGAGCTAAAAAAAGTGTAATGACGCAACGACTCTTTCTAGAAACTAAACTAGCCTAGCGGTGATCCTTTACATTCATGATCTATCTTAACAATCTAAAAGAAGTGGCTTCACACTTCGAGATGCCGGTTGTGTTTTCTGCCCCAAGCGAGCCGGATTATTATTGTACAGAAATAAAAAAGAAGCTGAAGACAGCACAGGGTACCATAAGAATAACTCAAAGCAGTTTGTAGCTTGCACAGTATCAGCGCAATACATTCCCATGACTTCTGGAAAATCGTATGTCGGACAAACGAAAAGATGCACTTCGTCCTCTTCTTTCGTGGACGTCCGGCCAACTTTTGCGTCAGAACTGAGGCGACAGACACCTGCTGAGTTTGCAGGGCATCGCTTGCTCTCCCAATGGAGGGATGACAGTGACCTGCCATGCTGGAAAATCTTCTTTTCCACGCCTCCGCAAGCTTATTCGTCCTGTGGTCTCCGGTCACCGTTGGGACGTGCATGTTCTAGATGCTTGGACGACATTTCAATGCGCACCTCCGGAACCTCACCTTTCCATTCCTTGCTAGTGTCCGGCGGAACGTACCTTTCACATACCGGCTGTCAAAGTTTTCAAAAAGGTCTTCCGCTCCAAAACGTGTGATTGTCTGCAAGTAGTTCATTCGGATTGCGACGTCACCCAAAGGTAAGAATGTGAATCCATTCATCATACCAACAAACAACCTAAATGCGTCGCTTTCCTTATAAAGAGGCACTAGCGAGAGCTCTTGTATTTTGCGCCTTGTGCTTTGACGAAAATGAAAATAACACCCGCGGGTGGTGATGTCTTCTCCAAAAACTGCAAGCGCAGATTTCATGGCACCTGTCACAAAATCGGTGATCACGAGGTCCGGGTCAGACGAAGTTCCGTTGGCTTCCGAAGCGGCAACAACAGCATTGGGAACTTCCACGTAGGATTCCTGCGTCTTGTTTTTCATGAAGGCAGATACCACTGGTACTTCGGCTTCCCCAAGAGGAACGTGAAGCCAGTAAATCTTCAGAAACTGCTTGGGTGACATTGTGAAACTTCCAGTCACAAGGATGGTGACATTTTGGGAGAGCAGCCGTAGGCATTATGCTGTTGCAAAGGCGACGATCCTGGAACGAGCTTGTGGCTCATTGTCATGTATGAGGAGTTCCTCCGGAGATGATTCCCTGGGCGTCATACACACCCCATCAATGACGAGATCTGTAAGACTCGATGGTGTTGGTGGATAGATGAAACTTCTTTGACGGGAATATCGCTCTTAAAATTTTCTTCGGCCGAGTCTCGAGCTCTCGCGGACTCCTGGAGGTTGCGAAGGGCTTCTGCGCAGACTGCGCTTGGATGTCCATTTGTCTCTCGTGCAGGTTTCTTTAACGCTGCTCGAAACTTCCATACGTCTGTAAGCGCTTCATCTGGCGGGTGTATGTTTGCACAGAGACTCGTGGCTGCTGGTTGTTTTCTTCTGTAATAACAGCCCCTTTGCATACTCGGGTTCTATCCACGCAGCGACAGCGAACGCCTGAGGTGACGGCCTTTTGTTTGGTATATTGATATCTCTTGAAATGTAGACTTTGCAACTCTGATTGGTGTCACTGATCTCTATACTTGAGAGGTTAAAACAAATAAAAACAAACAAGAGTAATTAAAACGTACGTTTGTAGCCCCTTCTGCGTTTAAAGTATGAAAAGTTCTACACGGCAATCGAAAAGCAGAAATAAAAATGAACCACTGCCAAAGAACGTGAAACACTCATGACGAAGTCGACTTACTAAAACATTTATTTTGTTATTGTATTTCTTATATTATACAATTTTCTCATCTCATTGAAACGTAGCACAAGTATAATAGTCTTATAGATTATAAAACAATAATAAATGGTCAAAAGATATTAGATATGGTTTGAACAACCGAGCGCACTAGAATCATTATGCATTAATAACGTTAAAAAAACACAACGAGCAAAAAAGACGCGGGCGAACAGCACAAGCTGGAAGCTAACTTATTGGTCAGTGAAGCATAACTTTTACGTGGATATTTTCCAACCAGTGAAGCACTTCTTGGTTTAAATTCCGAAAGAAAATTAACCACAATGATAATAAAGACGGTTAAACAGAGCTCCTTTCTTTCTTAGATCTTGTACACTTGCTTTTTCTACTTGTAGATATCAATTCAAACACTTTTTCTTATCACGAAACTCAGTGAAATAATATAGAAGAGACTAACCAAATGTACAGTCGGCCGCAAAATTTTGCGGGGCATGGGAGCGCCAGCCAAACTGCATTGCCGCGCCGTCTCGTGGCCCGCTGCCTGGTGTCAAGACCCGCGCATTGCGCATGCGCGGTCTTTCATACTAGGAGGCTTGTCCTGTTCCCTGGCTTCCGTCCGACGCGCTCCCGATTACTGCGACCGGCGCAAGGTGCCGCTTCGCAACCGCTATGCAGCGAGTCTGCTTCAGCCGGCGCGACGGGCAGGTGGGCTCGCTTGAACCGTCTTCGCGGCGCGGTACACTCTCCAGATAACATTTCACTGGAATCTCTGCTACGGGTTGAGCAGCGAATAATCTTTATTCTGGTCTTATCCATGACCTTGCAGGTCGTGCCTTGAAATTGAAAATGAGTGTTCCGCGCACCAAAAGTGAAGCGAGGCGTCCCGTCAATGACAGGCTAAGTGTAAAGGGCGACGGAAAAGAAGGATGGGGAGGAGAAAACACACGGAACGGTAGATGAAAAAGGAGAAAGCCTCCGTTCCCCTCTACCGTTCCGGAAGCTATGAGCCAATACAGCGCCACGAGAGTAGCACGTGATCTTCTAATTTGGCGGAGCGACCTGGATTGGCTCGGATTACTCACAGCGTCCACTGCGCTTAGACTGAAGGTGAAAGGTAGTATAGAAGCAGAATTTTCTGGGTCGGCTTTTGGAAAATTGTGTAGTACCGAGGTTTGTGCTAAGAAGGTAGTGAAGGGAGTTACACAAAACGCGAAATCAGCAAATGAAAATAAATTGGAAATCATTGACTTGCATGAAAGAAAAAAAGGTGAAATGAGTCGCCCAGACATATCGCCCTGAGTGCAGAGCACGGCTAACGGCCAGTGAAATTACCGTCCACGGAAATCACCTCCTCTAGACGTCGTGGCATTAAATCGTTGAGCGAAGCCACGATCTCAGTGTGTTCACGCAGCGGTTCCCATTCTTGACTTATTGCGCTCCAAAGCGCGTCGGCCGTGGCGCTGCCCAGATTCTGTGATGCGAGGCGTGTTTTCATGAGGCCCCACACGTTTTCGATGGGGTTCATGTCTGCCCCGTTGGGCGGCCATGGAAGCTGGCACACGCCGCGATCTTCGAGGAGCGCGTCCACCCTTCGTCCAGTATGCACGGGGCTGCGGTCGTGCTGCAGCAAGTAGGCACCGTCCGGAAAAGGCCCGTCGAGGGCATACGGAATTAATTCCTCGTCGATGATGTTGCAGTACGACAATGCGTTGAACCGCCCTTCGATTCGTACGAGGGGACCGAGGCCGTCCTTGGTGATGGCACCCCAGACGGCGACCGCGCACCGGCCACTTGAAAGCACAAATTGAACGTAGCTTGGCAGGTATCTATGCAGAGAGTAAAAAAAGTGGCGTAAAAATGTGCACTCTACACGATCGTTGTTTGATACCTCTATTTAGATTAGAAAGCCAAAACATATTTATCGGTTATTAACTGGTATTAGGGACGTTCCCTCCGTTTTTCCGACGAAGCCAAGCCACCGAGCCACTACGGCTTGTTTACAAATCCTAGTTGGTTTGGCATTCCTCGAGCATTCCGCAAATCTACACGAGTTTCGCAAGACTTCTGTCTCCCAATCGGCTTCTATTCATGCGTGGCATACGCGAATGGTACGGTACAGCATGTCCGCCTGAGTTTCAAGGGCCCTTGTGAACACTGCATTGTGTTTCTGAAGTGCGCATTTGTTTTATGATGTGCCGTGAGAAGGATTTAATTTTTTTTTCCGTTCGCCATCAAGCAATAAACAATTGGGAGGAGGAGGGAAGAAAGAAAATCAAGACAACTTACAGTTGTGGAACAGCTAACAAAACGTGCGCGGTTGGGTTTTAAAACGTGCTGAAATCACTTATTTCTAATATTGAAGCTGCTGGCATAAACAATACAGGAATAATATCAAAGGCAGTGACGATGATAGAAGTGATAATTCCGGTAACTGAGGTAAAGTAGTTGAGTGACTTGCCACAAACGTCTCTCGGCTGCTGTTTTTAGCATCATTACTTTATAACATCTGATTTTCTTCGAATTTCTGTAGCCTAAAGAGGTTGCTAGTCAGCCATACCTACAATTCCACGGCCGCGAAACACGCCGCTTTTGGTCCCACCTGGTGCAAAACGTGGACTCATCCGTGAAGATCACTTGGGACCAATCGTCCACGGTCCACTGCTGGAATTCCCGTGCGAAGTCCAGTCTTTGCTGACGCTGTCTCTCGGTGACATGCGGTTTTTGTGCCGCAACACGGCTCTCCAACCCTGCTTCCTTGAGTCGTAGACGTATTGTGTCACACGAAATATCAAGACCCAGCTCTTCACGAATTTCTCGCGCGTTTAGGAAAGGGTCGGCTACTGCTGCAGGTACAATCAACATGTCGTCTTCTTGCTCTGTGCATCTTCGGCGGCCAGAATGCTTTGCGTCAGAGAGTCTTCCCTCATCATCGCGAAAAGATTTAATAATTCTAGTTACCGCTGTTTTCGACCGCCCCGTACGGCGACAGATCTCCCGCTGTGGAACTCCTCCCGTGAAAAGTCTTGCAATCAACCTCCTTTCCTTGATTGGAACTCTGGGCGGCATTTTCTCAGAACCGAGAGCATAAGCAAAGCGAGTTGGTTTATATACGCTTTATTGCATGTTGGTATCCAATAACACTGCCCGGGTTTGCAAGAAAAAAAAAAGAAAGAGTGTCCAATAAAACCGCCCAGGTTTACGAAAAAAAAAAAAAAAAAGAGAAAAACAATCACGATCACTGTCAAACACTGAAGAAAGTGCGTCATTGCCAATTTCAGGGCACGACC
Source organism: Ixodes scapularis (assembly GCF_016920785.2). NCBI lineage: Eukaryota > Metazoa > Arthropoda > Arachnida > Ixodida > Ixodidae > Ixodes > Ixodes scapularis. The sequence continues at coordinate 77,798,965 of NW_024609837.1, forward strand.
CGCAAGATCATGAATAAGAATAAAATAAAGATTATTCGCTGCTCAACCCGTAGCCGAGATTCCAGCGAAATGTTATCTGGGCTTCTAAACTCGTCATGCACAAAGTTGGGGCCGAAGTTGACGGAGCGCACCGATGGGCTCATCACGACGATGACTTCGCGCTTTTTGCCCCGACGTCCAATGGGCGCGCTCCGCGAACTTTCGGCTCATACTTTGTGTTTGACGAGTTTAGGGCCCTTAGAAAGTGCACCGCGACGCGAAGAAAGTTGGAGCGAGCTTGGCTGCCCGTCGCGCCGGCTGAAGCAGACTCGCTGCACAGCGGTTGCGAAGCGGCATCTTGCGCCGGTCGCAGTAATCGGGAGCGCGTCGGACGGAAGCCAGTGAACAGGACAATCCTCCTAGTATGAAAGGCCGCGCATGCGCAATGCGCTGGTCTTGACACCAGGCAGCAGGCCACGAGACGGCGCGGCAATGCAGTTTGGCTGGCGCTCCCATGTCCCGCAAAATTTTGCGGCCGACTGTACGTAGTTACAGTGTTTCAGCTGGCGTTGTGGGCCAACTTGGTAGAGCAATCCTTAGGTTTCGCGGTTTACCAATGAATAGAGTTCTGGCGTTCGCGTGTCCATACTTATATAGCTTAGTGGTGGCACTAGGTTACGGCCATTCATTGTCCTAGAAATGTCTACTGGGAGAGAGAGAGAGAGAGAGCTCTAGTGTGTTATCTACCATAGTGTACCCCACAACCAGATGCATACAGTCATGCGAGAAGATGCCCCTCAAGGTTCTTTTTAGGCTATATCTGAGCGTCAACGTTTGACAAAGCAGATGGGGTCCAGGGGACCACAAACGCATATTCCGTGGAAAGTTCGGTCTCGGTTAGTCAAGGTTTGACAAAATTCCTAGTCATGGACAATACGGTCAAAAAGGCAGATGCTGTGCAGGCTACTCTTCCGACTATGTTTCAAGTTCGACGTTTAAACTCAAGTTGAACGTACGAAAAGAAGAACGAATGGTGAAAATTATGCGCAAAATATATTAGCTCTAGATTGACATACGGATCGCAGCACAAATATTTTGCGAATTACATCTAATAACAAACACCCGTGAAGAGTAAGCGATAAAAAAGTAACTTCAAATTGACCAACGGCTCATGTCATAGGCGCTTAGAACGAATGAATATACGCAATCTACAAGCCTGTGAAAAGCAATAAGAAATAAACTCCGCGAAACTGGCTTGGGACCATTTCGCCCGGCCTAGCACTCGGGATCATTTGCCCAGGACCATATTTGTCCGAGAAGATGATCTCCGGGACCATTATGCCCGGATCCCCTTAAACCTAGAGTTTTTTTTTTTTTTTTTTAATTACCAAAAGACCAGTTGTCAAGACCTCGTTTATTTTCCAGAAGATGTTTTATTTTAGACTAATTTGTTAATATAAGGAAGCCCTCCTACACGTCGGGAAGGGGGCCGCTGTTGGAGTTGCAAACCAATGACTCACGCCTGATGCACCATGATTCCAAGTACCTTCGTGGACCCCAGCTTTGTTCGCGCGCCAAGGTCGACGCAGTTGTCGAAATCAAGACTGTGGCCCGTTGTCCAAGAGTGGTCAACCAGGTCCTTCTTTGACCTAATGGCATATCTAGGTCTTGCCATGTCACGCTTGTGTTCTTTTATACGGTGCAAAGCTTACGGCCGGTCTCCTCCAATATACGATGCGCCACAATCTAGACAGTTCAACTTATACACAACACCGCACTGTGGCTCTGGGTTCCGGGGTTGTCTTTTGGTTTGGAAATGAGGTCAGAAAGTTTAAGATGAGGTTTCAAAGTTGTTCGGATGTTTGAAAGGGCAAGGGCCCTGCAAATAGACTAAAACGCCTTTAATATATGGAATTGTTTCTTGCCCTGCTCCAATAGGATTTTTCTCCCGACGTCTCCTATCCGCTTAAGCGTGATTTTGATAAAACGTCTTGGATAGTCCCGCTTTACTTGCGAGGCGACAATGAGTGTATCTTCAGATGATCGTAGTTTCGGATTGGAATAAATATTTTCCGGCCAGTAAAGCCAGGTTTTTACGAGTGCTCTTTTTAGCTCAACCGTATAAAGTAAGTTGACGTTTAAGAAGTTACCTGGTGTCGCAATCTTAGTGGTACAAAGTTCTTTTTTTTTGTGTCCGGTAATGTTAAAGCACACATTAACGTCTACACTCTAAGAAATGCACGCGCGTCTACTTACCCGCAAAATACTCAAAGAGCCAGTCTCTGCGATCTACAAAATCAGCTCAGCGAATGATGACGCGGAACATCCGTTTAGACTTAAAAATGAAGTCTGCGCTGTGGCATTACGCAGTGCAAAGCGCCATGCTTGCGTTGCGTAATGCCGGAGCGCATACTTAATTTTGAGGTATAAACAGATGTTCCGCCTCATCATTCGCTGAGTTGATTCAGTAGATCGTAGGGATTGGCTCTTTGAGTGCTTTGCTGGTAAGTAGACGCGAAGGCATTTATTGAAGTGTACAAAAGGCAGTGTGCCGTTCTGTATTAATTCACGTGTGAGTTTGATTGACCGTTCAACGCTGTTCAAAGTTAAATGAGTCATTAACAAGGTCTTTGTTTGTAATTAGGAACGTACCGTTCACGTAACACCTATAAAACCTGACTGGGCGCACTGTCCTCTGTAAAGAGGTTTGTTTTACACACTTCATGATCAGATTTGCCATAGTCTCAAAAACCCGACTTCCCATTGGACAACCTTCAATCTGGTGATAGATTTGTTTACAAAATGTGGAATAAGACAGGCTAAGGGAAAACCGTAGCAGAATTAGCAGCAATCATATTGTATTAGGGTAGGTCTGTATATAAAATGACGTACTTAATTTTACGTGGAATTGTGGAAAAGCTGTTTTTCTTCTTCGGAATCCAGAAGAGAAGGAAATATAGTAATCAAGAACGCCGCCCTCCTCTTTCTCGCTCTGTGTAGCGCCACGACTCGGATTCGTCACGGTGAAACAGGTATGACCATAGTGTTTTCAGTAATACAGCTTTATTTTGACGTAAATAAAATATGTGTCCCAAAGTTGGGCTCTTGGGAACTTTTTAATTTCCCACATGGTGGCGGTAGTAGAAGCACGGCAAAAACACAACCTGCGCAAGGTGTACAGTTACCTTTCGCGTCACTCTAGGAGTAAAAAAGATTCACTACAGAAGAAAAAATAAAAACTTAATGTTCTCCACTGTTTGAGATGGCAACTTCAGCTACCGGAGTGAGGCCACGCTTTTTCGCGTGTCATCTTGACACGGTTTGTCAGAAAATATTTCTTACTCTAGTATAAAGACACTTCAGGTTGACTTAGTTTTCATGGCAACATACTGCGCTGAAGAAAGCTGAAATGAATCGCAAATGGTGCGGGCGTCGTCCGCTCGTCGCGTTTCCCAACGAGACCGAATTTTACGCACTGCGTTCCCGATGGACGTTATTAGTGAACGGCTTGTCTGGCTAAGTTCTGCAAACCTTCTTCAAAACGCTATAAAGCAACATTGGCGGTGGCGATATTTTCGGTGCACACGGCATGCGATTGAATCCTACTCTTCGCCGCAGCCCTTGTGTCCAATACATGCTCAGGATACGTGATCAAACTACGGCATACTTGGAGAATAGTCACCGCCGACACTAGATGGCGTTCACTTTTGTAAGGGTCTACGCCACTAAGGCTCAAGCTTAAAAAAAGTTAAGGCGGTCCATTGGTATCCCACTCAAGTGTCCCGTATGTAGAGTTTAATAGCGATATACTCAAATTTTGGCAGCGTGACGTCACGGTGTCAATTCGTGAAGTCACGTGACGTCACGTAACTTGTCACAATAACGCGTGACGCCACGTCACCTGCATCACGTGAAATCACGACTTGATGCAGTGACATTGCGAGAGACGGCATAGTCTGACACATCTCACGTGATAACGTAACCTGGTGACCTACCAGCCAATATCATCTGGAAGACGAGGTCTGAGCTTAACGCCGTCGTTAGTGGATCCCCAAGCGGCAAACACGCTGAAGCTCGACAAGAGATGCCGCAAAGTGCCAGATGAGTTCGTCGTGGTGACGCCGCCCATGCGGTTATTATAATGTACGCTAGAGGCTCAACTGTTGCAACTGTCTATCATACTTGGGAAGTAATTTAATTACAGTAATTGAATTACTCTAATTTAATTGCTTTCTTTGTAATTTGCAATTGTAATTAATTACTTTCAGCTAAAATTATTTATAATTGTAATTTCATTACTTTTTAGCGTCTGTAATTGCAAAATCTCAGGCAGATATACAATTACTTTTGCCAGACTTTCCGGCGCCCACGGAACTTCATTGAAAGCCTCAGCGCTCGCACAAGCAATCTAGCTCCCGGTGAAACACTCGCACACATAGACATGCACTCACAGACACGCCGAACAAACATAGCGTCGCGTTGTTTGTTGTATTGTCGGTTACACTGTGGGCTGAAAGACAAATACTCTTTGGAGCCAACCTCAACGGTGCCGTATGGCGCCATCTGCGGTGCGAGCAGAAAACCCTGGCGTAAACATGCCAAAATATTGAAAGAAGCAATATTCAGCTGACGCTCAATAAAGTTATTCTTCTTTTGCCAGTATTTTACGTTCCTCTTCCAGTACTATCGTATATTTGTTTATTCGTATAATTTTAAGTTTATTTCGTGTTGCTCTTATTTCGGAAAATATTTACTTAAGCACTTTGGAGACTTGCCTCGCACCCATGAATAATGTCACCATTGATTAGGGAGCCCCGATTAGGTTCTTATATATTTCTAAGCTATTATAATTCCAACTCAATGTAAATAGTTTACAATAACTTGAAACCTTTGCATCTGTTACGGGCGTAAGCTGAGTAAGTTGGTTCATTGCTTGCTAGTGAGGCCAGCTCAACGTGAAAACACACAGAAAAAAAATTATAACATTCGCACCGCTGGACTAGCAACATTTAGTAATGCCTCTTTTCTCTTTTCTCCTACTCCTTGATTCCGGTTTCCTTTTCCTTATATTGAATTAGATCTCGAAGGGAAGTGGTATAATTTGAGGTTTGAGTCACCTTCGTGATTATGGCAGTCTTTCACGCAGCAGTAGCGATGTTTATTTTTTGGGGGACTCTAGGCGTGGGCGAGATGTCACAGGAGCCCGGTGAGGTCATAGAGACGTAAAGCCGGCAGTTACCTTGAAGAAAAACTGTTCCCATAAAGGCTCACGCCGATCCGAAATGCCACATTCACACGTGGTTTCTTAAATGCGCCCATCCACAGTCCCCGCGACCCGGGCCATCCTGGCCCTACCAGTCCTTGATTTTGCAGCCGCTAGATGGCGCAACCTGTAGTGCCAAATTCCAATGCGGGTTACTATTTGGGTAACTTCCAATTAGGGGAGACGGTGGAGTGGAGTGCAGAGATTCATATTACCGAGATTCTGCTGTGTTCGCCTCCGTCCCCCCCCCCCCCCCCCCCCCCTCGCACGCACACACATTGTCATGGCCCAGGGCGCCTCTGACTTTATGTTGCAAAACTTAATTTGTTTTGATCTGTATAAAAAGATAAATTAATTTACTGACATGGTGGCAGTGCTGGTGGGCCCGAGTCTAGTTATATACTTGTAATATAAACTCCCGATAATGTAGTTTCAGGTAGCGAAAATCTGAATCTAGTGAAGCAAGTCAATTTTTCATTAGAAACACTGCCCAGTGCTGTTATGTACATGCTTCAAGCCCCTCCGCTGTTGATAAAACAGTATTTCACAATCTCTGCACACAGGAGCAGAGGAATCAGAAGTTGCTGTTCTGGAGGAAGGACCACACTGTCGTACCACTATAGCCAGACTTATAAATCAACAAGCGATTGATGAAAGAACAGGACGACTTCATTTCATGACTTCTCTTTGCAGCGAAGCACGAAACAGTCATTGATTACTTGACATGCGAGTAGTTGCAAAGACAAGAGTTGTTGAGGTTGTTGGTATCGCACGTAAATAAATACTATCTTAAGGGCGTGATTTCACAGGGTAGTGTTCATTTAATTAGTGCATAAAGCAGCCTGGCTGAGGCAACATCGTTAGCAGCATACCACTTTCATGCTGGCGACCACATCACGTTCATGTCACCTCACCAACTGTACCGCAAGGAAGAGCTGACACTACCTCCAAACATTTGCGTCCTCACGAATCATAAAACAAGTGAAAGTGAGAGGCTGATGCTGTGAAAATCAGCTTATTGCTTTAATTTTTTTATGACGCATTACTGAAATCTCACCCTATTAGCAACTGAAGTGTATATTTTGTTTGGGCATATGCATGCTCTCTGTAATTGCTGCAGCAAAGAAATAGGGTGGAATGATTTTCTTAATACACATTACAGCCGCAGCTGTCGCAGCGACTGTAATGTGTATTAGCGCATGACTGTTAAGTATTATTTGGCAACTGACGATATTCAAATTTATGTATTGGGTAGCTTCGTCTGCCGTCATTCTTCCATTGAATATTTCCGAAAATCGCTTATAGCTTTCAAATAAGACAGAGGTTAGTTTCAAACTTTTTTGCATCTATTTCTGAACAATAGGTCTACATTGGGGCCGAGAATGAGCGTAAGACGATGCGTAGCTTATTTGTGGGGTGAAAACAAATCCTGTAAATGTTTGGGATGTACACCCTGTAGTTCGTGTCGCACATCATTCGCATCAGCCTCTGTATAATTCGGCGCACACCTCAAACAACACCTCCGTCGCTTCCGAAGCCTACAGTTTCTAGAGCTGTCACTTCCCCGAAACTAAATTCTTAATACCCCCCCCCCCCCCCTCCGCCCCATTCAAGCTGTCCTTGCGATCCAAAAAAGGGCGACATTTTCGGAACACTCTCTGAAGCCTGCAGCATGAAATGAGCCACGCAAACAGGCACCGCACCACCGTATACACCCGGACACTTTCAGCGGCTAATTACACCCCTACCCTTCGTCCACACGAATGAACAGAGAAGCGAAAAGAGGGGAAGGGGAAGGTGCGGATAAATGCCACGGACTTTCAGAAGCATCCTTCCCCTTCCCGTTCCTCTTCCAATCTCTTAAACTGTTTCCGTTCCCAGGCAGCACCGAGTTCTGGGCCAAAACTTGGCTTGCGTCTGGCAGTTTAGGGCATTAAAAAGCCCGAAGAAGCCAAAGTAGTGCCAAACCTGACCTCCCTTGGCAACAGTCTGGGTATCTTGGCCCTAATTCGCCAAACAAGTGCCAAACTTAGGCTTCGCTCCCGGGTAGTTCGGTTATTATCTGGCATCTTCGGGCCTAAATCGCCTAACAAATGCCAAATTTAGGGTTACTGCCCGTTAGTTCGGCAGATCTTTGGCATTTTTGGGCCAAAATCGCCAAACTAATGCCAAAGTTAGGCTACACTTTTTGATAGTTCGGCTATCACCTGGCACATTCGGGCCAAAATCGCCACAGATGTGCCAGAGTTAGGCTTACTACCTTGTAGTTCGGCAGAGCTTTGGCATTTTTGGGCCAAAATCGCCAAACTAATGCCAAAGTTAGGCTTCACTTTTTGACAGTTCGGCTGTCACCAGGCACATTCGGGCCAAAATCGCCACAGATGTGCCAGAGTTAGGCTTACTACCTTGTAGTTCGGCAGAGCTTTGGCATTTTCGGGCCAAAATCGCCAAACTAATGCCAAAGTTAGGCTTCACTTTTTGACAGTTCGGCTGTCACCTAGCACATTCGGGCCAAAATAGCCACAAATGTGCCAGAGTTAGGCTTACTACCTTTTAGTTCGGTTGAGATCTGGCATCTTTGGGCCCAAGTCGCCAAGCGAGTGCCCAAGTTAGGCTTCGCTTCCCGATAGTTTGGCTGTGATCTGGCAGCGACGGGCCAAAGGTGCCAAACAAGTGCCAGAACTAGGCTTACTGCCTTGGAGTTCGGCTGATGAGGTATTTGATGTACGCGGGTGGTCTTCATCTTAATTAAATATAAATCAAGTTCTATTCGGCTGGCAACTTTATCTTATTTTGGTTGTCTCTTGATTTCTGCAGTCCAAAGGTTGGCTGAATGTTTTGACGCGGCTGGAGCAGGCTTTGCAAACGCAAACTGTGCCAGATGTTTTACTCGCGCGTAGGTACACAAGCCAATATCGGGACGCGCCGTGAGACTGGTTCGACATTATGGCGCGTTCACACCGGCGATGCGATGTAGTCGCGCCATAACTTTCATCGCAAAAGCGACCATCGCGGGCAAAAAGTGACGGGTTTTGAGCAGTCGCTTGCTGACCCGACGTTTTGCGATGCACTCTAGTCGCGGAGAGGCCGAGCCAACCAACGGCGTTCGGAGCGAGAGTTTTTGAGACGCGACTCGCCAACGAAGGCATCGGACTCGCTCATCGCGCACGCCAAATTGACCAACTAATTACTTTTTTTTTTCTTCTTTTTTTTTTTGCGATGCGATTTAGCTGGATCGCGCGACTGCTATCCCCGGTGTGAATCCGCCTTTACAGAAAGTGCTGCCATTGAGCTAACACTGCGCAAGACGGATGTGCGCACGTCTCAACAATATATATCATTATTAAGGGGTGTCCAAACTGGACACTACAAAACGCACGACTCCTACAAATCGTGAAAATTGAAGCGGACGCGCCCGCTTCAAGCCCGCTTCAATTTTCACGATTTGTCGGAGTCGTGTCCTGTTTGGACATTCCTTTATGTGGCGCATTGCAAAAGCGAGCGTGGCTCTGTGCGTGTCTTGCATTGTGATTGAGCACTGTCAAATCCTAGCGATAACAAAGTGCGGAAACGACCGTGGCTCTATGGCGCGGTTCCCGCATCACACTTGGGGGATGAAAATGAAATCCCGGAAATTGTCCTATTTTAGCGTGTTGATACTTTTTAAACATTAAAAAGTGGAGACACAAAAGGGACGATAAAGACAGGACAATCTCTGAACTTTAAAGCCGCTGTACAAACGGGACGTTCTGCAGAGAAGAACCTTCTCTCCCGAAGCTGGGGGACGGGGAGGGAAAGGTCAAGCGTTGGATGGAAGGAGGTTTAGAGAATGGGATTAGTCTCGGGGCGAGGCCATCCTCTCGAGAGGGAGTGGGGACGGAACAAAGCTGGCCGTGGTGGTTCCGGCTACCAGGTGGAAGAAAGTTAAGCTTGTCAAACGGCGACCTCGGATCCGAGGACGGGCACGCCAGAAAATTTGAAAATAGCTGCTTGATTAGCCGGACGACCCAGTGCGGTCTACTGGTTCTAGAAGGTGACTCGGATGAAGAAAACTCGTTTTGGTCGAAAACTGTAAAAGCATTCTGGACGTGAACCCTTGCCACAAATAAAAATAACACATGCATGAAAAACTGCGAAGGCACCTAAGCTTTCGCCTATGATGTGGAAATGCGTGAGCATTACTGGCAAAGTTATGTTGGCGCAACTTGCAATAAAGAAAGAAAAAAAAAGTTATGTTGGCTGCAATAAAGAAATAAAAAAAAAAGTTATGGTGGCGCAACGGATAGCGCCCTAGTTTCACGATCAAGAGGGCCTAGCTTCGAAACCGGGCAGGGAAGGGTTTTTTTTCTCGTGTTATTTTTTTTCGTTTTTTTTTTTTTTTGGTTTGGTCACGTGGCAAGAAAAATCACATGAACAGAATTTTTTTTGGCCAAGTCACCAGAGATTTTTTTTTCTAATTTCTCCTTTTCTTCAGTCTTTCTTTCTTTCTTTCTTTCTTTTTTTTTTCCTTTTTTTTCGGTTTACGCTTCCTATCGCAAAACTCTTTGCACCTATTTCGCGTTACATTGGCGTTAGCCAAATCATTTTATTTATGGCAGGGAATTCTGCCGTACGTATCTTATGTTACTATTACCAACCCTGGATTTCGTCCGGCAACCAGTTTGGGAATGACGACGCCAAATTTCTGTTATAGTTTCTTTGAGGTCTAAGGCCTCGTTATCCGTCGGCCTCTAAGATTGGCTCTTCAAGTATCTTTTGGGAAAGAGTTGACGACAGGCATCTTTAAGGAGCACGTGTGTCGACCAGAGTAAACATTGCTGAAGCGCCTCTAGTGTGATTTTGGCCGTAAATAACTGGAGGCCCCGGGCAAACCAACCCAATGGAGAAACGTATCTACCTTTCTGGTTTCATAGAGAGCTATGAAAGTCAGAAGGGACGAATCCCAGCCGAGTCATACTACCGGCTTGCAAACGCAATCGTGTTGATAATAGCGCAAAGGAGTTTGTATGACTCTCTCTGGCGGTGCGCAGAGGGTAAAGGCACGGAGGTAATATATGCTTTCGCCCAGTCACCTCGCGAACGGTTGGGTATTGGCTGCAGAGATCCATTTCGCGTTGTTTTATTACGGGATTATATCTTGATTTCTTTGTTCCTAGTTTCACAGACAGAACGAAATCGCTTTTCTCGTGTGGTGTCACGGCGGGAAGACAGAAATCAATCAGAGTACCGAAATTCGACGCTTGGGCTCGTTCTATAGCGCTTCTAAAAACCGTGCGATCACGGCTGTGTATCGTCAACATTGCATAAACTGCCGTTACTTGTACTCGTATTGCATCGTGAGGGAACGACTATGACTGGGTAAACAGAAATAGGGAGAATGGGTGCGTGTGTTTTTGTTGAAGTTCGAATCAACAAATCGAGCTTCAACGAATGCGATAGTATTGCATTCACTCAACCAGCTATATGAGTTTTCAGATCCTTCCAAGTATGCGATTCGTGTTCTGCCAGTGGTACCTCAGTAAGATTAAAAAACAAAATCCACGTTAAAAAAAAAAAAAAATTACGGTGACTCGAGCTGCTCCCGCGCCGAATCATGTTTCACATAAGCGTAATTTTGGGTTCGATGCACGACGAGGGGTCTTCAATTATAAAAATATTTTGATTACGATTATTTGCGGCGCTAAAAATTTGAAAGCCAAGCAGTGAAGACGATGGTGTTCTTATAAATATTAAATACATTTTATTTTACACTGTTTGAATACGCTGCCGTCGTTATGTCCTTGAATTATTGGCTAGCTTGTGGCGGACAGGGAAGTCTTGATAGCACCTACACTAAACCTGCCGCGCTTCGAAAAATGTTAGTCTAATGCATACCAGCTTGTTCAAGGCGGACGAAGCATTACGCATCCGGCAAAGCGCATTAAATCGCTGCCCGCGACGTTTTTTCTTTTTTATTTTTATTTATTTATTTATTTATTCTTTTTTTGTGTGTGTGCAGCGAGATAATTTTTAGTCAAGCAGCACGCCCCCTCTACGGCGGGTTATGCCGGATTAACGGAGGCATCTCCTAATCCATTCTCCGTGTTGGCCCCTCGGGGGAGGGCGGTGAAGTGAGGAAAGGAGGGCAGGAGAGGAGGAAACGCAAAAAAAAAGTGGAAAGAGCGAACTTTATTTTCGGCTTCAACCTCAAAACCCGCCCGCTCCGTAGGAGTACCGGAAAGAGAAATCTTGGCGGAAGGAGAGGAACCGAAGGAAGTGTACGCGATCCCCCTGTCCTGCAGGACCAGGTACATCGGGCAAACGGGGCGATGCCTCAACGACCGACTCCGAGAACATCAAATGGACGCCGAAAGAGCTGCTTCGGAGTCAAAGCACTCACGGGAGAAAATGTCCCGGTTGCGCTCCTAATTTATGTAATAACAAAAACGGCTTGACATAACAAAAATAACAATTTAATTAAACGTTGCGCCTCCAATGCGGGAGGCATCTTCAGTAGAGCACAGAGCGAGTGAGAGTCGCACAAAAAAGTTCGGCTATTTAGGCATAAAGTTTGTGTACACGTCCGGCAGGGGGCCACGGTTCTTGTTTACCAGCGATGAATCACTTCCGCATTTGTCATTCTGGATGAACCAAGATTCCAGCAGCTTCCTTGGTCCCCACCTTATATCTCTCGCCAAGGTCGATGCCTTGACAAAGTCAAATTGGTGTCCTCACGTCCATGCGTGGTCGACGAGTTCGGACTTGAAGCGGGTGGCGTTCGTGGAATTGGCGACATCCCGTGCGTGTTCTTTTAGTCTTGTTATTCTTTTTCGACCCGTCTCTCCAATATAGGAAGCGTCACATTCCTTGCAGTGCACCTGGTAGATCACGCCCCTTTCTGCCTCTGGCGGGGTCGGGTCTTTTGGCATGAAGATAACATTGACAATTGTTCTTTCGTACCCCCAACGGCCTAAGGGCGCGTCCCAATGCCTCCGGGAGGCACACGACGTCACGTGTTCGTTCGGCTCGATCCGGGCGCCGATGGGACATTTGTTTCTTAACGCGATTGACAAACCAGTCGGGGTAGTTACGTTTTTTCAAAGCCTCCCGCACATGGCTAAGTTCTTGAATGCTAAGCGTTGACTTAGATGGGACAGTTTCTGAACGATGAAGTAACGATCTTACAACTGAGCTTTTGTGTTGAGTAGGGTGATGAGAGTGGTAGTCAAGAAAGTTTTGTCTGTCACATGGTTTACGATATACGGATGTCTCCATCTTAAAAAAAGGTTCACTAGTTCTATGGACACGTACATCTAAACACAGCAAGGTACTATCGGTTTCATGTTCGCAGGTGAACTGAATCGAGGGGTGGACACTATTCAAATTGCGGTGAAAATCAGTTACGTTCTCTCTGTTAACCATTACAAAAGTGTCATCGACATAACGACGGTAGAACTTCACGGGGAAATCAATGCCAGACATTACCTTTCCTCAACATATTCCATGACGAGATTCGAGACGGTGACGGAAACTGAACTCCCCATAGGGCATCCGCTGACCTGATGATATATGTCCCCATTAAAACTAAGATTACACTGGTTGAGACAAAAACGCAAAAGGAGTATAACGTCTTCAACAAGGAGGGTTGTGCGAGTGGACAACGACTGGTCTGCCAACAACCGGTCACGGGCGACATCAACCGCCAGGGCGTTGGGGACATTCGTAAATAATGAAATCACATCAAAGGATACCATAGCCTCGTGCGGTAGCAGGGTCTGAGCGCGTATAAGTTCAACAAAGTCATGGGAATTCCGGAGGCTAAACTAATTTTTTCTTGTAAGAGGGCTCAGAATCATAACCAGATATTTGGAAAGGCTGTAAGTGGATGAACTAATAAAAGATACAATCGGGCGTAGGGGGCAACCCGGTTTGTGAATTTTGGGGAGTTCATACATCTTGGGTGTCGCGGCGTCAAAGGAGAAGAGACGACGGTATAGGTCGTCGCTGATGCGTCCTTTCTTTTTCAGCTCTCGAAGGTGGTCAACTAACTCTCTTTCGGACTTAGCAGCGGGATCTCTTGATAGCCTCACGAAATAGTGACTGTCGTTTATAACTTCATACATCTTCTTCATGTAGTTATCCCTATCAAGCACAACGGTTCTTTTTCCTTTGTCGGCCTTTAAAATCATGATGGAGCTGTCTGACTTCAACTCATTAAGACCAATGCGTTCTTGTTGACCAACAAACAAATGTCCCATCGGCGCCTGGATCGAGCCGAACGAACACGTTACGTTAAGGGTTTCGGAGGCATTGGGACGCGGCCTTGGGCCGTTGTGGGTACGAACTGTACACAAACCCTACAGAACAATCGCCAAAGTTATCTCCAAGCCAAAAGATCCGACCCTGCCAGAGGCAGAAAGGGTCGTGATTTACCAGGTACAGTGCAAGGAATGTGACGCTTCCTACATTGGAGCGACGAGACGAAAAAGAAAAACAAGACTCAAAGAACACGCACGGGACCGCCACCCGCTTCATGTCCGAACTCGTCGACCACGCATGGACGTCAGGACACCAATTTGACATTGACAAGGCATCCACCTTGGAGGGGGATAAAAGGTGGGAACCGAGGAAGCTGCTGGAATCTTAGTTCATCCAGAACGACAAACGCGGAAGTGATTCATCGCTGGTAAACAAGAACCGTGGCCCCCTGCCGGACGTGTACACAAACTTTATGACTAAATAACCGAACTTTTTTGTGCGACTCTCACTCGCTCTGCGCTCTACTGAAGATGCCCCCCGCATGGGAGACGAAACGTTTAATTAAATTGTTATTTTTGTTATGTCAAGCCGTTTTTGTTATTACATTTATCACGTCTTCGCCCGGCTTGTGGAGTATTTTTGCGCTCCTAATTTCACCGGCACGACAGCCATGGGAGGCCACTGCGAGCAAATGGGGAGAGAAATAATTGAGGCCTATCGGATGGCGACAAGCCCGGAAAACATAACCACCCCGTCCATTTCGCTCTCAAGAAAGGAGATTATCTTTCTTAGGCCCTTAAAGGGCCCATGAAACAATTTTTGGGTTGGGATAAATCATTTTAGATTGGGATTTTACTAATAGCACATCGTTCAGTGGACCAAAAGAAAAAGGTAGAAAGTCAAAAGCCTGACTTTCAGTGCGAAAATTTGAAAACAGAGCGGACTATTTCGTACCTCCTCCCCTTCGCAACCTCTCTGCCTTTTCACTGCGACACAACCGCGGTCCCAAAAGCGCGATATCGGGTCCAAACTGACGTCACACGCAACCGGACCTCACTTATTCCCTTCACCCCCTGACATTGTGGTGGAAGCTACACGCTTGCCGGACCAATCAGCCGCCTCCCTTTCATCACCTGACTTCATTCTCTGCAGCCACATTTGCCACGCTCACGTGGCAAGTGTGGCTGGCCCATCGAGCACGTAGCTTCAACAGCACTGTCAGCTTCGGAATGAACGGGGTGGGGAAAGCGACTTTTGTCTGAATTTTGAGCGACAGGCTAATCTTCTAGGGGGAGAATGGATGTGTCCGGGATTACACAAACGGGAGTGCGAGCAAGAGGGGACTCCCCCTTTTCGTCTTCTTCAACTGTTTGGTGGAATGCGCGATTTATGAGTTCAGGAGGCAAGCGAAACAGGAAAAAGTTGGAAAAGCGTTTCATGACCCCTTTAATGGAAGCCGCACGCTGACAGACTAGGAAAGGCGACAAGGTCACCGGCAGAAGCGGCCTTTTCTTTTATGCGTTGTTGATGCCCCTTCGACCTCGCCTTTTGCGAATCCTCCCCACCTGCTTTTGCGTCTTCGTGTGGCTGTCAGCGAGCGCGACAGCCGCTTTAAGCAAATCAAAAGGATGAAGCGAAACGCGTTACTCAGCGTGACCTCTCTACATAGGACGCGTAGGACAAAAAAGTTTGGACGAAAATTTGTCACGTGACTTTTTCTGTCACGCTGATGGGATCTCTGGGGCTGTCGTTTTCGCCGTTTGCCTAGTTATAGAAATAAGCAGGCCACGTAGGTCCGGTTTTCGAACTGGGCTCTTCAGTGTTCTGTTGCTTTCGTGCGTTGCAGACGCGGCCGTGTTTTTTCGTCGTAAACGGTCGGAATACGTCCATGCCAATTTTTCGGTAACAGTCATTTTTTGCACCGGAGTTCGTGGAATACTTGTGATGTGTTTGTTGGACACGCTTCGACAAAAACTGCTCTTCGCCGACGACGAGACGTCAGTTGAATGTGCGCAACCTTCTTCCTCGAATGTGTTTGTGGGGTGCCTGAGTTGGATTATGCATCTATCAAGGATTACATGATATCGCTCTTTTATTAGTAAGTGCACTGCAAGCATGATTCTGATAGTCGCCCTGCTTTCCTTTCATTCTCCGCGGTTTTACGTGTGATGAGTTTTGCTTGGCATGAGGACAGTGTTAATTGTATTTTATAATTTGCTTTTCGTTTTACAGAGAAGTGTGACCTTTGTAAATATGTTGAGAATACACTGTGTGTAATGATAGTTGTTTAATAAACTTCTGGGAGCGATCGAAAAAATTTGTTTGTCCGTATAAGTGATTGGATATGCAACAAATGACATGTAACGTACACATACTTGCACGACGTTCGGCCAATACGAAGCAGACGCATCGTAGAGTTTTCGCACAATATTACGCGAACGCTAGGCCGGGGCGAAACAGCTGTACGGCAATACCTGCCGGGTATCAAACGGTGGTGCAAAACTGGACAGTTGAGCGATATTGTAACCGACTTTCGGCCGGCACTGGCACGATACTGCAAAGTATTGCCGTGCTGCTTGGGAGCGGAGGTGATGACATCTTACTATCGTGCTTCCAACGCTTATTTATTTTATTTCTCTCCTGGGACGCGTAAAAGAGCACTTCTGTGACACACCAGAGATATTCGAAACTTGGGCTGGCCTCTCGGCTTTCTTTGCCACTTTTGGCACTTATTTGGCACTTCAGTGGGTAGCCCGAAAAGAGCCAAACTTCGGCATGCCCCGAATCGACAAATTAAGATTTACTGCGGCAGTTATGGCTCAAGTCTGGCACTTACTTTGGCACAACTGTGGCGGGCCAGAGAAAAGCCAAACTCGGCGAGGCTGAAATACCGAAATTAGGCGTTGCTTTGGTAGTTATGGCTCAAGTATGGCACACTTCGGCACTCCTGTGGCGTATCAGAGAAACGCCAAATTTTGGCGTGTCCGAAATACCCAAATTAGGCGTTGCTCTGGCAGTTATGGCTGAAAAATTGCATCAACTTTGGCGCTCCTCTGGCGGACCAGAGAAACGCCAAACCTTAGCACGTCCCAAATACCGAAATGAGGCGTTGCTCTGGCAGCTATGGCTGAAGTATGGCACCAACTTTGGCGCTCCTCTGGCGGGCCAGAGAAACGCCAAACCTTGGCACGTCCCAAATACCGAAATTAGGCGTTGCTCTGGCAGTTATGGCTGAAGTATGGCACCAACTTTGGCGCTCCTCTGGCGGACCAGAGAAGCGCCAAACCTTGGCATGCCCCGAATTCCCAGTTTAGGTTTTATTATGGCAGTTATGGCTCAAATCTGGCACCAACTTTAGCGCTCCTCTGGCGGACCAGAGCAACGCCAAACTTTGGCATGTCCAAAATACCCAAATTGGGCATTGCTGTGGCAGTTATAGCTCTAGTATTGCACTACTTCGGCAATCCTGTGGCGGACCCGAGAAAAGCCAAACTTTGGCACGTCCCAAATACCGAAATTAGGCGTTGCTCTGGCAGCTAT
Organism: Ixodes scapularis; assembly: GCF_016920785.2. Lineage (NCBI taxonomy): Eukaryota > Metazoa > Arthropoda > Arachnida > Ixodida > Ixodidae > Ixodes > Ixodes scapularis. The sequence continues at coordinate 77,815,985 of NW_024609837.1, forward strand.
GGCTGAAGTATGGCACCAACTTTGGCGCTCCTCTGGCGGACCAGAGAAACGCCAAACCTTGCACGTCCCAAATACCGAAATTAGGCGTTGCTCTGGCAGTTATGGCTGAAGTATGGCACCAACTTTGGCGCTCCTCTGGCAGACCAGAGGAATGCCAAACCTTGGCATGCCCCGAATTCCCAGATTAGGATTTACTATGGCAGTTATGGCTCAAGTATGGCACCAACTTTGGCACTCCTCTGGCGTACCGGAGAAGAGCCAAACTTTGGCATGCCATAGGATCGCCCAACTTAGGCTATAGTTAGGCACCGTACTTTGGCACTGATGAATGCAAAAACTGAACTGCGCCAAAGTTGGGCCCTTATGTTTGCCAGACCTTTGCCCAAGTTGGGCATTCCTCTGGCGTGCTACCTGGGTTCCGACTCAAAGTCGTCGTCGTCGTCGTCCCCAGTAGAACAAAGGAGCGGGCCGCCCATTCTCGCAAGCCGGAAGGACGATGAACGTTGGCATAGCTATCCCGCTTTACGTAAAATAGAAAACAAAATGCGCTCTTGAGTGTGAGGAGGGAAACAAAAAAAAGAGCGAAGGTAGAGAGCTGTCAAGGCTTGTTCACACCGTTGCGTTTAGGTGCAACCGAGTGTGTTATGCAGCCTTGTGCTCTGTCGTGATCGCTAACGACCAGAGAATAACAAGCTATCGTCTTATACTGGATCTCCATTGAAAACTCGCTAGCTTCGTGCATTAGCTTATGCAAATCAATTTTTTTCTTGGCAATCAGGTCAGCTGAACATGGAAAAATAAGGAAACGAAGGAGACGACTAGACAAACACACCGCTGACGAACAACTGACTTTCACCTTTATCCTCTTCTAAGCCTAGGCCCTTTCTTCTTCGACCTACGACAGATTAAACACTTCTAAACACCCTTTTAGCCTACCACTCAACGGGGTGTCGTACGACGAAGAAGAAAGGGCCTAGGCTGGGAAGAGGATAAAGCAAAAGTCAGTTGTTAGTCGGCGGTGTGATTGTCCAGTCCTTTCCTTCGCGTCCTCGTTTTTCCGTGTTCAGCTGACTCGAATGGACCAGTATACTGTTAGCAAAAATAACGCGCCTAGACGTGTAAACCGTTGTCCCATAGCGGATACGTCAAAAAGTGTTTGTTTTACACGCAGCCATGTATGTTATTCGTCTAGACATGAGGTGCCGTGTAAACTTAACAGGGTACACCGTGTTTTCCTTCCGCGAAACACGGTTGAGCGTGTTCGCTGAGCGTGCTCCTCATAAAACATGGCGGCCAGCAGCCGAGAGCAGGCGAGAAACGAGCCCAGCGAGCCGCGCTCCTTTTCGCCAAGTTAGAGCACGCAGGACGTGCTTGTTCTCGTTCGATGTCTTTTATACACAGTAAAAACTCTCCAAGCGGCGGACGTGGCTACGTGAAAAGGTACACGTATACGTGCATCGGCGGCGTCGGTAGTTACGACGGGACTCTTAGACAGCTTAACAAATGCCGAACTTTTTTTAGAATAGATAAATGACTCGAGGAAGCGAAATATTAGAATCGGGCAACGACTCGCGCCACCTAGACGTAGCGACTTTGGGGAGCTACAACGCAACTGCTTGACGTGCTTGACGCACCCGTGCTGGACAGACAAACGAATGCCAACTTGCATGAATAAATAACTCGATTAATATATTTAGAATAGGGCAATAACTTGCGCCACCTAGTGAGACTTTTAGCAGCCTATAAAAAAACGCGTCTCTTCGTACGCGGCGAACGATCATGAGTAGACAGCAACCCTACATACATCGCAGACAACACGAGCATCGCATATTACGCAACACCGACATAGACACGAACACTACAGCCGACACTGCGCCCGACACTTCCTACTCCACATTCATTTCTCCCCGCGGTGCATATTGCCGCGCGCCAAGTAGGCAGCGCGGCCGTAGCCTAACGGTTATCGCGCTTGCGTCCAACGCGAAGGGCCAGGGTTCGATTCCTGGCCGCGGCTATGCATTTTTGTTAACACTGTAATGTAATGTTCTGGTGAAATCGAGAACCGTGTAGCTGATTCGAGGTCAGAATGTTCTACGCGTCGAACCTTCTACGTCGAATGCTCCGGAAGCCAACGTGTGTACAAAAGCGGCTCCGCGGGCAAGCCGGAGTCAGTCTCGCCCCAGCGTTCGACTCTGCTGCCATGCCGACTTCGACGCCCGCGACGCTCTATTATTATCTTTTATACTCTTTTATTTTGGCACAAGTTCGCCACATTAAACGTTTATTTCTGCCTGTTTATTTCCTCTTATTTATTGGTCGCCGCCCGTGACATTTTGGTGGAGGTGCGGGGTAGCGCATGCCGGTACAGCGTTCCCCTCCCAGGGCCCGCAGTACCAGCCCCCATTCCAAGCCCTGTGACAAGACCACTCAACGCGGAACCTGAAACTCGGACCAGTCGCCCCACCCAAAGTCTACACCCGGAATACGGACTTCTGCCACCCAGGACCAGGCAGCCTACGAGGCCGACGATGGACGACCAGCAATCGCAGTCCCCGACCGCCGCCGCCGTCGTCTACCTGCCTGTTGCCCAGCGAACCCCGACGACCTTCCATGGCGAGACCCACGAAGACGTAGAGGACTGGCTCCTGCACTACTAACGTGTAGCATGCCATAATGGATGGACCACTGAGCAGCGCCTCCAAAGCCTCTACTTCTCCTTGGAGGGTACAGCGAGGCAGTGGTTCGAGAACCACGAGGCGTCGCTTACGTCGTGGGACACCTGTATCGCTGGCCTGAAGGAGACATTCACGAACCAGACATGACGACAGCGAGCGGAAGACCTCCTTCAAGTACGAACTCAAGGGCCCAACGAAACGGTAACCAGCTTCGTTGAAGACGTCCTCCGCCTCAGCAGCCGCGCCGACCCTCAGTCCACCGAGGAAAAGAAGCTGCGTATCCTGATGCGCGGCGTGAAGGACGACATTTTCGGTGGCCTCGTACGCAACCCACCGACGACGATTCAAGAATTTGTAACCGAGGCGACGAACATTGAGCGTGCACTGCAAGCCCGAGCCAGCCACTACCAGAGGCTACCCGGCGTCAGCGCGGTTCCGCCGTCCGCTTGCGACCTTGGCTCCAGCATCTCCAGCATTCGCGAGATCATCCGGGACGTCGTCCGGGAGGAAATTAAGAAGCTCCTGCCTGCTACCCACCAGCCGGCTTCGGTGTCAATATCCGAAGTTGTCCGCGACGAGGTTCAGCGGGCAGTTCAACTGGAGGCTCCTGCCAACGTAGCTGCACCCGAGGAGCCCACCGTGACCTACGCCGCAGTGGCCCGACGGCCACCGCCTCCTCCTCGCGCCTATGTCGCGCCGCCCCGACGCCAGTCTCCTGCGCCGCAGCACGACCGACGCCGTGACGACCAGCCTCAGTACGCCAGCGGAGGAACCCCAAGCGGCGTCACCCACGGTCCGAGTCCTCGCAAACCACGTAAACCTACCACCGCAATCAAGTGTTTTCGTACTTGTCGGGATCGACGAAGCTTCCTGTGGCGAAGTTCTTCTCGAGGGAAGCCTCCAATTGCTCCTGGGAAGAAGCATAGGCGTCGCAAGGGGAGTAGCTGAACTTCAGGATGGGCGGACCGTGGCCCTCGTGACGAACTTCCGAAACAAAACGCAACACCTCACGGAAGGTGCAGCCGTGGGCCACGTCGAGAAACTCCGAAACCCCGCCGAAATCACCGCGATTACTGACGAATCCTCGCCGCCCCAGCAAAACAGTACGTCGCCAGCGCAGCTCGACATTGACCCTAAGCTTCCGGACCCTAAACGGCGTCAGCTGATTAACCTCCTCGCCGAATACCGCGACTGCTTTTCGACGTCGTCGAAGGTGCGCCAGACCGCGGTAGCCAAGCACCGCATCGTTACCGAGGACGACGCGCGCCCTGTACATCGGTCGCCGTACAGAGTCTCCGCTAAGGAAAGGGAGGTGATCCATCAGCAAGTTCAAGAGATGCTGAATGACGACATAATACAACCTTCAAGCAGTCCATGGGCCTCTCCAGTCGTGCTGGTTAAGAAGAAGGACGGAACTGTTCGGTTCTGCGTGGACTACCGGCAGCTCAACACGATTACGAAGAAAGACGTCTACCCACTCCCCCGCATCGACGACACTCTAGACCGGCTGCGCCACTCTCGATACTTTTCATCGATGGACCTGAAGAGCGGCTACTGGCAAATCGCTGAAATCGCAAAAAGCTGGACATGTGCGGGTGAGGTCTTCGGTCGCTGACCGTTACAGATTTACAGAAGAAGGCACAAAACACGTCGCAATGGATACCCAGGCAGCACAAGGTGTTGGGCCAATATTGGAAGAGCATTGGCAAAAAAAGGTCCAATGATGGTCCACTTTAGCCAATCTGCACCCAATATTGTCTATGCCATTATATAGCATCTTCAGTGATGGCCCAGCTTCTCCAATGACCAACCATTATTGGAACCACATTGGCATAAAATGGGCAATCTTGGCCTGTCAGTTCCATTCACTTGCGAATATTGGATGAACACTGGCATAAAATTGACAATGTTGGCCTGTCAGTTCCATTGGGTCGCGAATATTGGATGAACACTGGTATAAAATGGGCGATCTTGGCCTGTCAGTTCCATTGGCTTGTGAATATTGGATGAATAGTGGCGTAAACCGGACAATGTTGTCCTTTGAGTACCCTTGGCTTGCTAACATTGGATGAACACTGGAATAAAATGGTCAACGTTGGCCTGTCCGTGCCGTTGGCATTCCAATATTTAATGGGGACTGAAAATGGACACTGTTGGCTTGTCTGCAGCATTGACTTGCCAATGTTGGATAAACACGAGCTTATAATGGTTACTGTTGTCTTGTTAGTATCATTCGCTCATCGTCATTTCAAAAACACAGTGGCATATAATGGTCAAAATGTGTTAGTCTCACAACACCATTGGCTTAATAGTGGAAGCATGTTGAAATAGGCTGGTTTTGGCAAATTTCGTTTTACCTCAACAAGTTGAAATTGCTCGAGCGATTGTCAATTTAATGTTATTTTTTCAAAGCGCGATTCAGGTGCTTTTCTGCAAAGTAAACAAAACAATAACAACGTACAGAACTTAATGGCGATGTTTTGCTCCTTCACTGTGCATACTAAGGAGTCGCGAGCGATATGGGCTCATCAGGACCGCCCACTGGGAAAAAAAAAGAAGAAGAAGAATCGATGTGCGCGTTATAGTCACCATAATAGATTATTATGTTGACTTTATGATCTCGACAGAAAAGCTTCGTACTCTAACTACGGGCTTGTGGGCTGCACCTCGTGTCAGGTGAAGAACTTCTTTGCGATTGATTGGAACAAGACACTATTCTAAAATGTTGTTGTTCAATGACGGCTCTATGACTTTACGGCACTACTGGTGCTACAATAGGAGCCCTAATGCTACCTACATGGCGCCAAGGCACTGATAGCAGACGACAATGTTGGTTTGATATGGAGTCTAGCCCCTTTTTTCCGCATTTGATTTATCACTGTCTCTTTTCAATTTTGACATTAGGCTCCGAGCTGATTTCAGAGCTTCGTGTCTGTCAGTCCTTCTCCGTCCACGTGCTGTAGAGTTTATCATGTCCAAGCAATCTCTTCTACATTGGTTTTTGGAAACCCGGATAACAAATACCAGCAGAGAGAAACGAAAGAATTCGAGAGAGAGAAGTATGCAGGGGAGGGGTCGCGCCGACAGCCTCGGAACTAACGTCCCTGAACGGCTTCCCCTCCCATTTTCCCCACGCCCTCACTAATCTCTCCTTTGTGGGTGAAGAGGACTCGGCGACCTCGAGGGAGGAGGACACTGCGCATTCTTAAGCTGACAGTGCCGGGGAAGCTACGCGCCGGCCAGACCAGTCATCACCTGCACCGCTCTCTGCGCGTGGTTACGGGAGAGAGTGTGACCACGTGAAAAAAAAAAACAAATTTGAGATTGGTTCACCGAGCTTCTTAGCTTCCTCTGCACTCTCAGCTTAGGGACGAAACACACGCACACACAAGCACACAGAAAGTGGGATCGCGAGCACCAAGGCCACACGATAAGGGAACGACTGGAAGGCGGTGGGGACGGTCTCCTCAATTTCCAACACGCGCATCCGCGAACTGCAAGTGGGCAGGTGCGCTTCGCAAATTATGCTTTTTTTTTTTTTTTTTTTTGTGACAGAAATAGCTTTTTTCTTTAAGGAACAAGAATGGCAAGATAATCATGCTGACACCGTGGGTCCGTTTCCAGGTTGTCCGAGTGCATTTGATTGCTTAGCAGACTGCTTTTATCGGGCGAAGCGGCTTGGCATCTCCGCCATCCAAGGGCAAGAACGGTGGTTCTAAAGTTCCGATCACCAGCAGCGCATTTCGTCTTAGTGCCAAGTGCGATCTTCAACATGCGGATTGCCAAGACCCATGGATATTCTTTCGGCAGCGCCTACATACCGGTGATCTTCCTTTGTTGTGGGCATACATGTGACCACTAGCTTCGACGGACCGAAGACACGACGGACTGCTTTCTCTTCCATGTGAGTGACAAGGAGAGATCCTCTTGACCATTGGGGATGGGTATTCTTGCTACGCAATGTACGTTTTGTCACTTTGCGATGAGTTTGAACCGCGTCGGACTCTGTGCCGGGGATCTCCGACGAGTTCAACGCGGAATCCACAGCGATCGGCCCGAAAGGCCCTGTACAGCGCTATTTGTAGTGCTTTTTATTCTAATAGACCGCGAGAGGCGTTCTGGTTGGTTATTTCTGTGCTCGAAGTTTTTTTTATTTCATTTTTCTTGTTAAAATACGGCTGTCATTTTGGCGGCAGATGTGTGCTGCAGTGAAAAGTCCTCCAGGTATGTCCAAAGCCGAATACTACAAAGTGTTGAGTAGTGCTTATTTGACAAGGTTCGGCTTGTTGGGTGCAAGTTGAGTGTCAGCTATGTCACCGCGCTCTGCGAGTGTAATTGCCACTAATTGTCTTTACACGGCAGGCTATTTTATATGCTTGATTTTTTTTTTAATTCTTGATTGATTCAAGCATAAAATTTTGTTGAACTTTCATGTTCTTACGTGTAGAAATATCGGTGTGAACTTAGATGGCGAGATTATAATTCTTAAAACTTCTTATAGCTAGATGAAAGGTTAAGGGACGCCATGATGTTGCAAGGTTAGAGCTAAGCAATTGATAAAATAACCTTCGTACTATTCGAATGTCTTTTTTTTTAAAATCACTATAAATATCTGAATCTAGATCGATCGAGCTTTGAGTAAGGACAAGTCGGACGAACAAAACAATAGTAAGCGCCTGGGCCGTCTTGCTAAAAACAGCGTCTCAGCCGAGACGGGGGAAGAGAAAGCACTGTCAAAGCCAGCGTACGAGCTGAACGGGACTCAAACCTCGACTCAAGACGCTCGCGCGTTCCAGCCTTTACAGTGCTTTCTTTCACCCAGTCTGAGCTGAGACACTTGATTTCAGCAAGCTGGCCCCGGTGTCTTTCCTGCGCATCTATTTATTTTAGAAGGCAGTACTAAGTTTTTTATATACTAAATAATAAAAAATAATTCACTGGAAAAGAAAGTTTATCATATAAAAAAGTAAACATAAAAAAGTCCGAGATGTTATACTTGAAGAGCAACTGAACCGATTAATCGAATATTTAATTAAAGGGCAGCGATTACTAATGAAGCTCTGTTTTATTTTGATATTCATTATTGACAGGCGTAAGAGAACTGAGAGTCTCTGAAACCCTTCACCTGAATCCAACTCCCGCTTCTGTCTCTTTCAGAATCCTGTGGTCATGCCCCTGTGTGGTATCCCCTTCCTTGCCCAGCCCTCTGCCCTGTCCACTACCGAGCCTGCCGCCGACCCTGCCACCGAGTCTGCCCAGGCCCCCGTGGTTGCACAATGTTTTAAATATATTTATTCGAACTAAATAAATTATGAACTGTCAAACGTTATGAACAATTCATTTGCATGCTTTAATGATTTCTAATGTGCCCAAATATGGTCAAATTATCGCATTTATTAGATTTTAGTATAAGAAAGAAAACGGTGCTTCAGGAAAAAGGGAAAGATACTTGCTTGGTTCTCTGCACTGTTTTTGTGACACTGGTTAGAGCACTGGCTGAAAAATAGCATCTAATAATGTCATAGACAATAGATGCAAAAATTTGCCAGTGTACTAAACTGGATGCCAATATTGGAATAGCCTATATTTAAGCCAATGTTGGAAGAGACAGTGTGTAAGGCGTTGGATGCCAATGTTGGTTCAGCCAACGGTGAAACTTCTATGCCAATATTGGATAAAAAAGCGGAAACCACGTTGGTCCAACGTGGGCTAGAACGTTGGCAAACCAGTGGTCCAACATTGGCATCAATGTTGGACCACCATTGGTTCGGGTAGCGTTTTCGAAAATGCCAACGTCAGACCAATATTGGAACCATTTTTTGCCAACATTGTGCCAAGGGGGGTCCAACAATGGTGTGCTGGCTGGGTAGCCATGTGCAAGAACTGTTTGCATTTAAAGATATGGAGGCAAAATTTATAATGTTCGTTCGTTGCGACAAATAACGATGTATTATCAATAAATCTTAAGGTCATGAAAAAGCAAAATTCTTTTTGTTATTTTTTGGATTGACCAGTGTTATGAGCTATCCGACTAGCTCGAATCAGACAAAAAAAAACAAATTATTGGGGTTTTATTATTATGCATTCAATATTAAATGGAAATGATCCTTGCACAATGCATTTTTTATATTTTTTTTTGCAGGACTTCGCTAGTCGCAGTACGCGTACGGGAGCAGACGCTTTGACTTTTGGGGCGTTTTGATGCAGTTTGCTGTCGTATGTCGTGTCTGTGTCGAGTGGAGCTGTGGGGTTTGGGAGTGTATGACCGGTGTTATTCGTGCTCACTAGTGTGGCTCTGATGCGTTTTTTCTTATACCACTACCACCGCGAACTTTAAAGATTTACGGGCCCGTGGCACTGCATTATGCTGAATCGCGAACAACTTTTTTGTTGACGTCGTTTTCCTTGTACCGCTCGTGGATACTGCAAGCGGTTAAACAGTGTGCACCGTTTAGCCCACATCCCCGGAGACGTACTCGACCTGTTGAAACGTATTGCTTCCGTCATTTTGGAGTGCGCACGGCAGTTATCTCGCTCCTCCGGTTTCGGTTACAAAAGCAAGGCAAAACGCTCATAGTTTGCACCCTCAGTACACGTTGGACATCCTTCACACTTTGACACCGGATGACTGTATGAACGAGGATCTACATTTACTTCAGAGGTCCCTTTTGCCGCTCCCTCACCGTCGAGCGGCAGGATCAACTGGCAACAACCTGCGGATGAAAGGCTTGGGCATCTACAGCCCAAGTACACTCGGTGCCGATGCGGGCGATGCGGATTTTTGTCAACCGGTAGGCCAGCACTAACCGTGACCGTTCCAGCTCTTAGTCATGACACGGTGTTGCACTGACAGGGTAAAATACAACTACACGGACCACCGAAGCAAACCTGCCGTTACCGTAAATCTTGGCTTATTATTACGCCTTTAGAGATCATCTTATTCGTATTGATGGAGAGACACAAACGACGGGCATAACGAAATCGTGTGCATATTCCGGGTACCTCGAAGAAGCACTTACCCAGTCACCTTGCGAAAAGCGCGAAACACGGAGTCCGCGCCGTCCTGACTTCCCAGACTTTTACCTGATTTAGATCAGTTTGTACCTGCTAGTAGGTATGTCTCCTGAAACTTGAAACTAGGGGCAGTGTCAGAAACAAAAAAGACAAAGCTAGGAAACCTTGCTCGCTCTCCCCAATTTCTCAACTCTCAAGTGATTGTATCATCATAAATGCACCAACCCTCTTGCCAAAATAGCGATAAAGCACTATGTTCACTACATAAAAAATGGTCTCAGTTCATGCATCTGTGGCTAGGTAGGAAATCTTGCTCAAATTCATTCAGACCGCATGATGAGCGCCACCAACTCGCACAAGATTTACAGGAAAATATCGGTGGTGACTTAAGTTTTCCTGAAATTTTGTTTAACCAGTCGTTTGCAGGGCCGAATCGTCTACTCGAGCGGTGTGCGTCGCTGTGCAAACACAGTCCAACAACACGAAGCATAAAAACGGCAGATTTAGGACAACAATCCGGAGTCCATTGTTCAATTGAAAAGACATAATTTTGTTGAAAACGCCCGCAGCTTTTTACTCATGGTATGTGTCGGGAATTTTCTAGATTTCGAAACGAAACGAATAAATATTTACTTTTAAAAACGCTCGCTGCGTCCTCCCGGACCAGCTGGACCGGATCAGGTGACGACGACGGGACTGAACCCGTTTAACCTTAACCCCAGAACAACCGATTTGCGATCCGTGTTAGTGTGGGTTTCTACCTCTAAGCACCGCACCACACACCACGAACGGTTCAGCTCTTTTTCGCACCACCGTGTTGCACCAAACAGAACGAGATCGCTGAAGTCAACGCAGCGCTGTCTTGAACCTTGACTTGTGGTTACGCACTTGTGGACCCTGTGACTCCCTTCGCTTTCAAAGCACACACGGCTATTACACTATTACGAATGATACTTTCCGTTTTCTGGGAACACCGCAGGGGCACCTCTCCGGTCACGTCTTCGCCAATGAGCTTGCAAATTGCGGAGATTCTCGCGTCCCGTCAAACCAAAACAATACCGGTGCCATGTTGCACGTGCGTTGTTGCCAGATTTGTTTTCCGACAAAACAAAAACAGCGAAATCAAACCTGCTCTAGCTTCCAGCGTACATAGGCCTTGCGCCATGGCCAGATTTTTTTTTTCAGCTCTAAATTAAAGATGACCTATCGATGCAGCAACACTGGTGTAAAGTTTTAATATGACGGCCACCGCGGAGCGCCGTAAATTCTGGGGTGGGTGCATGGGAAGCCGCGGCACCTCGCCCCCTACGGCCGTTTCGCTTGCAGATGAAGGGTTGAAGACAAAACGAAACCAACTGCAATGTCCCGCGTTCAAATCGAAGACACGCTTTTTATATCCGGTTTAACTGTTTAGAACGAGTAATTACACCCGAAATTTCATTTATGGTGCGTAAGAAACTATTATCAAGATCCCTAAAATAAATACAAACATGGGCGACATGAAAGAAGCCGCAATGCCATCGACCAGAATCAATGGCAGCGGCTGAGAAGCAGGGGCTTCGCCAACGTCCTGCGACATGGCGGAATTGCTTTTGGTGCATATCTGTCTCCGAGACATGTTTCTTTCCGCGGCATCTGTCTCCACGGTCCTTTCTAGGTGTGTCCCCAAGCATTCCGGTGCTTCAGTCGCTGGCAATGCTGCGGTCGTCGCCGAGGGTGTTGCGTGTTTTCAAGGTCGGCTACACGGTTATGGGTGTATGACCAAACCAAAACACGTTTTTTAGAACCTTGCATAATTTTTGAACGAATTGTCCTTTACTCGACGTGTAAATTTATGCTCATTTATGTAAATAACGTGTTTTTTACCCCAAGTATTCACCAAATACACGGGACGTGCTAACAGTGTATGTACCAGCTAGCTCAACTAAAACCCGCAACTAAATCTTTCTAAGTAAACTAATACAAAAAAAAACTTTTAAAAATTTGATTAATGACGATTTCTAGGAAATTGTACGTGCATTTCAGCTCCCAAAATACAGCAATACCTTCACTCAAGCTAGGTTCAGTTGTAGGATTACCTCATAGATGGCACCAGCGTGCTGGCATGTTCTCTAGATAGCCTAAAGGCGTTAGCAAGCAGCCGCGCTTTGAGAGCTAGTCTGGCCACCGTAGATGGAAAATACTTTGTTTGGGCGCCAGTCTGGAAACCGTGGGTACGTATCAGCAACGCTTGACTATCGCGTGGTTCCTGTTTCCCAACCCATTCCCAATTCAACCATCCCGCTTGTACCTTCTCGCTTCGACCAGGTCAAAACGACCTTCTCGTTTCATCCTTTTCCATTTCACCCAATCCCGAAACAACCTTCCCCATTCGGCCATCGTTTGTTGTCAGTTGGCTCGGTTTGTTTGTATTGTTCGTTAACAGTTTTTTAGGCTTATGTGTCCAATGCCTGTCCTGACTGCTGACATAATTTTTCTCTCCTCCGAAACAACCTTAGAGAAATGGCATCATAAGATAAACACAGTGTCAGGGAGGGCTCACCCGAACATTTACAGCTTTATCGATTTGATCAAACGGGATGAGGCTTTGACGGGTATCATCGCACCAGCTGTGCCATGCGGGCCAGGGTGCACAAGTGGGTCAGCAAGGACCGCAAACTATCAAAACTGGAGTGTCGCCTTTATGACGGCACGATTTTCCTGTTCGACTTTCTTAACCGGCGAACGCATTTTCTGGTCTATGATATTTTCCTGTGCGCGCGAGTGTTCAGTGTTTGAAACTGAAAAAGAAAATAAATTCGCAATCATATGCCTGTCACCCTGTCTGATTTGTCGCTCTCCAAAATATCAAGATAACTGATATGAGGTTTTAGAGTAACGTACGCGAGCACTTTGAGTATTCTAAGAAATAGCGTCGCGATGGCGACTCTAATTTTAGCTATACCCAATGTGCTTGTGTACGCAAGACTTCATAATTGTACGTAGCGCGAGCAAGTGATCGGCGGTGTTGCTGTTTATCTCATAGAATTAAAAGGCTGCCATAAAAATTATTACTGTTCTTGGAAGTGCTCATCTGAGTCAGTACCCTAAGCCCTAAAATTTGATGCCTGCTAATACCAATTGGAAGTAAAATTTCAAAAACAAGCGACAAGGTCGTCGTTGCTGTAACGGTGTCGCAGAGTGTACATAGACCGTTTCGCGGTTGCACGTTATAAAACTCATTTTGAAATAAAAAAAAGCCAGAACATTAACCGCTCATTCACACTGGAAGCGGATCCGCGTTTGAAAAGAGGTTGCGAATGCGGTTGTATAAATATCCAGTACAATTGCACGCGCACTTGATGTCATCGAGTGCGCGTGCAATTGTACTGGACCTTTATACAACCGCGTTCGGAACCGATTTGCGAACGCGGATCCCCTTCCAGTGTGAATGAGCGGTCAAGTGGTTGAAGTAAGGATAATATATTACTTCGAAGTTCGCCTGAACGAGGTGCATATTTTTAAAATACATTGGCATGCACTAATTGGGAGTTTTAGAATAACGTACGCAATTTTAGCGCAGGCTAGCGCTAAATTTAGCGCTTGTATTAGCGCACGCGACGCAAGAGAGTTTTAGAATAGCGTTTCTCTGTCGCGACGCAAAAAACCTATCAGCTCGCGCTTGCGACGCCACCAAGATACAGTCACAATTTTTATTTCACACACAAAATGCTCCAATTTTATAAAAAAAAAACAAGTTTTTTTGATACAGAGTATTAATTTAGATTTGTTTAAACATGAGAATGCGCCGTGAGCGGTTGACCGGTCGTGTCCGCTTGCGTCGCTTCGGCAAGAGAGGTGTTTTGTACTGACCTTCGCACATCGTACCCTCGCCGCAAAATGCTCGCGCGTCGCAAGCATCAAGTTGCCTGTGATCGTTGCCGAACCGAGCACAATGGCGTCCCGCATTGAAAATCGCAGTCGCGGGGATGCCGCCGACGTCGCACTCACGACGCCGCCAAAGCAGCCGCCGACATAATCCTGGAAGCCGCCATTTTTTTTACTCTGCTCGTCTTGGCTTTAGCCAACTACTCATTACGAATCCTCTCTGGAGAAGCGCAAAGACTCTTTGCGTACGCACGCCATTTCCGAGAAATAGCGCACGCTAAAATTGCGCACGCAAAGCGCCAAACCTGGTTTGCGTTTGGAGCATGCGCAGTGGCGACGACGCTATTCTTTGCGTACGCAAAGCTTCAGCGTGCGCTATTCTAAAACTCAACAATATTTCAGAAGATATATTTTTAAGCAGAAAAGGTGCGCGCAGACAAGGGTTAGAACGATTAGACTTTTCGCGAAGAGGTTGTGATGCGCAAGGCCTTATACAAAAGGGGTGAAAATGGACGGGTTCTAAGGCAAAGAGTATTTCGGGTATCAGTCGAAACGGGAAGGGTTTAAATGAGACAGCGTTTCGGGAATGGGACGAAACGGGATGGGTTCAAACGGGAAGGTCGTTTCGAGAATGGGTCACAACAGGACGGATTCAAACGGGAAGGTTGATTGGGAATGGGTCGAAATGGGACGGGTTCAAGCGGGAATGAGTTGTTTTAGGCTACACCCTGACTATCAGATGAACTACGCCATCTACGCCCTCAGCAAGGTGGCGGCGCCCAGATGCCGTACTTGCAAATGTCTACAGATTAAAGAGAGGTTCCATCTCAGATTGGTCGGGGAGGGGGAGTAGCTTTTGCGATTTAAGGGCGAAAAGCCTTCTCCGGAGATTGGTCGCTATTGCGCATGCGCTGCGATTTCGCGTAGTGAGGAGGAAAGCAGATGAAAAGACGAAGACGTTTCCAGACGGTTAACACTTTCGTCACCGGGAATTTGTGAACCAGCCTTAATTGTGTGGACAAACCCGTCGAGGTTTTCATTTCCAGGGTTAACGACTGAGAGAGGCATTTACAAGCTCCCAGGCCAACGCGTATTCGATAACTTAGAGCTGTTTTCATCCAGCTGTCGCCCCGCTACTGGTGCTGCTGCAAAGAAAAAAAAAAAGATGTCAAAACAACGAGCGGTTTTTTTTGGCGGTTTTTACGTTGCGGAAGAGAGTTAGACGTTTATAAAACGCACAACAGAGAAACCGAGCTCGCACACGCGAACTGGGGAGGGGCGGCGAGGTTTGAGAGGAATCGAAAGGGGCATCACAGACACGTGGTGGTCGATGAAATTAAAGATGGTATACTGTCCGACCGACCTACCACCCCCTGTGCACTAAGTCGTGAGTTAGATGTGGCTTCGGGGTTATCTGCCTGCTGTCAACATTGGGGACTGGGTTCTTATGGTCGGCGAAAGGCGGCGTTTGTTTGGCAGTTCGGTAAAGAGACCCAGCTTCGTTTATCACCCACAGAGAACTCTAATGTGGGGTTGACTGATGTCACGACGCTAAATAAAAAAAAAAGCAAGGGGCGCACAGGGGTCCGTTGGTAAAATGTAAAAGCTGTAATCGAGTTTGAGAAAAAAAAAAACTTTTTGTTTATTGTTCCTACTCTTTGACACATGTGATGCGAGTTTCATATTGTCCTCTAAGGCCACCAGGAACTCTAAGCTAAAAAAAATTGTTGTTTGCATTTTGCCAAAAAAAAAATTGCTATAGCTTTTAAATGTGGAGGCTGGTGCGATAGAACGGTGGTGAGTTCGGTGGATTGGTATGTATTGAATGTGGTAATAAACACAGAAGAAAAAAAAACAGAGCAGAAGAAAACAGGGAGGTCAAGCGTCGACTCGCAATTTAATATATATATATATAGACAGAAGATGATAAAAATCAAACGAAATCTGTTCAAGGAATGGCGTTTTTTTCTGCACTCCTCCCTTATTTTTTTTTCTTTTTCTATATGACTGCTTCAAAATGTTTATAGCTTTAATAGTTTTACAGGGACTCCAAAGTAAATCAACTTCCAACTTCTTTTTTAATATTGGGAGATGTTGAGGTGCACAACCCCTTATAAATATCTCATCCTTGGCACATCAGGTAGTCTGAGTGAGAATCAATTTTATGCTAAATTTGATGGATTTAAATTACTGACAAGCCTACATATTTCTACCCATTTAATCTTTCTTTTCTGCGTATCGTTTTATTAATCATATAACGGCAAGTCTAAAATTTTCCCTCATGGCATATTTAATCTATGCTATCGGGCAACCTCTGACCAGTTTGTCTCAATGCACTGACGCCGCCTCACAGATTTTCACTGACGCTGCTGTTAGAAGCTCTCAACTGCCAACTGGAGACGTTTAGAAAAAAAAAAATACCGCCACATCTTTGCACTTACATTTGATTAATAGAGTTGATTAATAAGACAACTTTATGAAAGATCTCAGAGTTTATGAAGCCATAGTGTTTCCTCTTAAGGTGTCTCGCCAGCGCCCAAAATGTCCTTATTATCGCTAAGATAAACAAACTGGAACTAAACCTGTCATTTCTGAGGGGAGTAGCGCAACTCGGAAATTTGAACGAGACTTTTGAGACAAGGTTTTTTTTTTATACTCCAAAACAATCACTCTTCAAATTTGCTGTATAGAAATTTAAACAACCTGGCGAAGCACTTATTCTAATAGGGCGTCTTCTGTCTCCACTGTTGATAAAACGTTTTGCCAGCAAAAAGAACGACTGTTATCCTGCGTGCACAATGCAGAAGTGTGCATTTTACATTTTCCGGAGAGCAGGCCTGACATGGTACGCCATGACGCAATAAACGCAGCGGTTTTCAAATGGGGAGTCCACGGTACCTTCCTGGTCCGCGAAGCCATACCTCACCCCCAGGTAAGGCCATCAATAAACGCAGAATTTTGTGTGTATGCCAAGGAGAGAAGTCTGCTTCACACCAGCTTTTAGTTATATTAATTTATTCAATATTTATCATGATTAACTTATATATTTCCCGTCGCCTCACAACGAACGAGGTCCTCCATCACGTGTACCCAGCCACAAGGGGTCCGCGAAACATCAATGGTTGAGAACCACTGCCTTAGATGATACTCGCATCGCGATTAATGCTAAAGCTGAGGCTCTCCGCTAAACGTCAGCTGACGCTCATAGGAGGTTAGGAGACAAGGTTAATAAGCAGGCGAGCTGGTTAGCGTTACTGGCGATTTTAACCGGAAACGGCAGACGACAAAAGGAACAAGGGACAAACACACATGTCTCAAACGTAAATTAAACGATTAAACGATTTAATTCACACATTGTGTTATATATGCCATCCCTCACACGACCTCCACCGAGTTTGCAGAAGTGTACTTTTTAGGTTCATTTTCTGTTCTTACCATCCTATAACTCCTACGCGTTTTACTTGGACATTTGATACTACAGGGTGCGTTGCCCACAAATGGCGCATTTTTGTTTTTTGTAAAATTCGCAAAGAGCGAACTTACATGAAGAAAAAGTAAAGAAAAAAAAGGCTTAGCTCCTATGGAAACGCAGCGACGCCGCCGGTCTTCAAACAACACGGCACCGTTTCGCACGGGAGACAAGAGATGGCGGAAGCGGTCGCGACGCCAACTGCCGCGAACGAACGAGCAATACGACGCAGACAGCCGGCGTCTTTAGCAGACGAGGAACAGCAGTTCCTTGTTGTTTCCGCGCCTGTTTTTGTTTCTGCGAGCCGCCTGCGACTGTCGCGCCGCTTTTGAGTCGAAAAGATCGTCTGCTAAAAACGCCGGCTCTTGGTGCCATATGCTCGTTCGTTGGCGCTGCGTTGGCGGCGTTCGTTGCGCCATCTCTTGTCTCCCGTGCGAAACGGCGTCATGTTGTTTGAAGACCAGTGGCGTCACTGCGCCTCCATAGGAGTTAACCCTTTTTCTTTCTTTACTTTTTCCTCAGGTAAGTTCGCTCTTCGCAAATTTTACAAAAAAAAAATGCACCATCTGTGGGCAACGCTGAACAATGTCGTAGCGCGATAGACTAAGAAACCGAATTTTGCGGTCGATTTAAAGCCTGGCGTTTCCTTGAATCACCCTGTTAATTATTTATGGAGCGACGTAGACAAAGCATACATCCAGCCCCTCAAACAGACCAACAGAAAACAAATGGCTTCGGCGTGGCGTGTGCCGCAACATCGGCGTCAACTTGAATTGCTCCGACCTCATCGTGTTAAGCTCATGGGCAACGAAAATCGCGGAATAAAGACACCTCCAAGCAGACCCCCCCCCCCCCCCCCCCCCCCCCCCCCCAGTGCCGGCGCTGATCGTTTCGCCACTCCGTCCATTAGCCCGACCCGACGAGGCAGAGAATGTCGACGCAACCCTGTCCGTAAAGGATCCAAGTGCATCCGTCTACCGCGACTAGTTCCTACAAGTCCGACATTCAGGACGTAGTCGAGGGCGTGTTCGGCGAGCGTGCCTCACCGTACTTCAGCGAACGTCAATGGCCCCAGCAATGGCCGTACAAACGTAGTTTCGCACTGTTAGAATGTAGAACATAGAACATAGCTTTATTTGACGAAAATTCATTTCTGAATGTACAATAGCGAACCGATGAAAACCTCAGGGGCTTGTGGGCCTGGCTCGGCAGGTGCCCATACAAAGGAACACATTGTTGTAAGGTACGTTTAAAAAAAGAGTGAAAAGAGTTATTTTACTTTCAAAATTTACACGTTCCCGGAATGACAAGGTCAATTTGTAGTGTTGGAAAAAAAATTAAAACACATTTTTTTTTGAAGCATATGGAAAAAAAAAAAAGAAAAATGCTTCCCCTCACAGGTTCAAATTTCGTAATTCTTTCCTGAGCTTCTGCCTCGAAGTTATGGATTGAAAAGATTCCGGTAGGGTATTAAATATTCGTGGAACGTAATACTTTCTCCTGCGGTCACCATACTTCGTTCTGATGCGCGGCATTTGAAAACAAAGCGATATCCTCCTTGGTCGCTGCGCAATATAGGCCTTAATAAAACTAAAATTCCAGAAATGGCAAAGCACGATAGTTTTCCCAAAAAGATAAAAAGAGTGAAATATACACGCGCTTCAGGCACCTGGCCTGTTGAACGAAACACGTTTCAAAATACCTCTTAGCAAGGAGTCAATTGTTGCACGCTTGAAAAGGGAGCATTCCACAAAGATGGTAACACCGTATCGTAGACAGCTGTCAGACAAAGCATGTGTAACCATTTTTTTCGCACAGAAAAAGGCAGAAAATTTCTATTATTATACACACAACATGCAATGATTCTTAATTTCTTACACAAATACGTCATATGTGTGCACCAGGATAAATCATTGTCGATATTTATTCCTATGTATTTAACTGTTTTCACATACGGAATAGTTTTGCTATCACAAGATGTGCAGTTGAAAGTGTGCAGCGCTATCGGGACGGAAAGTTCGACATGCTTGGAGAGTGCCAAAGACAGGCCAGTTTTGTTTTAGACACATTCATTTTAATTAAATTTGCACGGAACTAGTGCACTGTAGAGATAAAATAATTTTGAAGATTTTGAATGCTACATGATAATCATGATGATCCGACACTAAAAGCGTGTCATCGGCGTATTGAAAAATTTCACATTTGGAAACAACAGCGGGGAGATCATTCACGTGTAAATTATAGAGTAATGGCGATAGAACTCTGTCTTGCGGGACTTCAGCAGCTAAAAAGGCATTACTGCTCTTTCCATTTTTAAACACCACCAGTTGGGATCTACCTGAAAGATATTTAGGAATGACAAAAACAGATCTCTGGAGCCAAGTCTGTACAGTTTAGAACAAAGGACGTTATAACTTCCGTAGTCGAAAGCTTTCGAAACATCTAAGAACACTGCACTCGTAAGCACACTGTTATCGAATACAGTATTCAGGAAATCTGCAAAATCTTCCAGTAATGCTTGAGTACCCGGCTCTGCAACAAAACCATACTGACGGTCGGAAGGTAAGTCGAACCTCAGAGAGAAACTGTTCATTGCCTCTAAAGCGTGTTTTTCCAGCAGCTGCGAAATGCATGATCAGATTCAAATGGGACGATAGTTCTTGAAATCATTCGTCGCCCCTCCTTTATGGAGTGGCTTGCAATAGACGTTATCATTCCCGTTGGCCATTTTCCGGTTGCAATTACATCGTTCATGAGAACTAGAAGTATATTCTTAAGTTTTTAAAAATTTCTACGCCGATACCGTATATGAATTTCGTCAATACCAGAAGACTTTCTTTCTTTGGAGGGAAATAAATAGTCTCGCAGTTCGTGTTCCGTTATCAAAAGATGAAACGCAGAAGCTAGATTGCAGTCGTGCAGCGTAATAATCGGTGCATTATCACTGACTCGAACAGCACTTGAATTGCGGCCAAACAAGGCATTGAAGGCTTCAGTGTTTGTTTGTGTAGCCGGGGCGAAGGACTTATCTATCACGTCATCTATGAGCGTTTTCTTGTTCCACCCCGAATCGGATTAGCTAACTGCGTAAGCCACTTATAGCGCGCTTTACGTTGTCTAATCATTACTTTCCTTTTTGACGTATATGAAATTTTTACAAATAAATCAACAACCCTGTCATACAACTGTGAAGCCTCGACCGATTGTAATAGGCCATTCCAATTTAATTCGTTTATTTTGTCATCGCACCGCGCTTGATCTGTTGTCGTTATCTTTTTTTACATCAATGGTTATCAACCATCGATGTTTCGCGGACCCCTTGTGGATCGGCGGAAATGATGGAGGACCCCTTTCGTGGTGAGGGGAGGGGAAATGTATAAGCTAAATGCAATAATGACATAATAGATGGATTTAACGAAGGACTAGTGTGAAGTAGACTTCTCTTATTGACATACACACGAGAAAACAAGCCCAAAAATGGAAAAATTCCTTCTTGATCTGAAAATGTAGAACTTTTATTGCCGGGCTTGACTCATGAGGCAGGGCTTCGCGGACCTCTGAATACCTTCGCGGACCCCTAAGGGTCCGCGGATCCCCATTTGAGAACCACTGCTTTACATCATTGTCGGAGCTCCTATTTTTTTTTATTTTATCAGGCACGCTATATAATAGTGATCGGCCAGTTCTTCAGTTATCACCGTCGCCTTAATCGAGCATTCGAACATGCGTAAATTAATGTGATCAATGCACGAGGACACGAACTTGTCGCCTAAAATTTCTTCCCCAGTTGGTAGATGTATTGCACTTTCGATGCCGTCAGTTGATATAAGGTTGTGACAATCGCATACAACATGGCGTCAGATTGGACTTGCTTACCACGTAACCCACATTACAAACGAGTTTAGGTTGGACCGCCAACTAGAGCCACGCGCGCGTGAACACGCGCTGAAATATAAAATACTTTGTTGCAGAACGCCTATACCCTGATTCGTCAGCTTGATAAACGTGGTAACAATGTGTCACCTGCTGGGCTGTTGATTGGTTAATATGGGTAGAAGACAACGGTGAAGCGGCTTGTTATTGGTTGTCCTTGATTATTAGCGTCCGTTTGAGTCTATCGTGTCTTTCTTTAGTGAAATGGAGCATCTGCCCTCTGAATTCCATGCTCTGGCGGCAAGTTGGTCAGAAGGAGTACCTGAAGTTTGCGTTGTGTCACAGCAAGATCAAGTGGTAGAGATTTCGGGGAACGCCGTATGGCGCTTCATTTGTGCTTTGCAGTGGAATTTTGTTCACAAATGAAGGGATTCGTTTTTGCGAGAAGTATAAAAAGACAGCAGAGGAGTTGCCTAAAAAAATACAAGTTACGAAATACCCCATAATAAACGCTGTTGAAGAAATCTTTTTGAAAAAAAAATGGTGGCGTAGGAATGCTATTTAAAATAATTTTGGAAACTAAAACTCGCGAGAAAAATTTGAAGAAAAGGCATACCAAGGAGTAATGTTTTCCAAATTGATTTTCAAAGAAAGCAGCGGTAAAGACGTGAGGGAAGGGAGCGGCGAGCTACCACCCTTCTATGCTTGCAGCGATACCTTGCACAGCCTAGCAGCGAACATTTAGAAAAGGAACGGGAATTGAAGGCATGCCGTTTGAGTGGAAAGAAGCTTAGTGATAGTGCCACGCAAACGAATACCTCCTCAGTCATTGAAATCGGAGTAACTTCAAAACCGTTGCTAGGTTTGTTCGTTATTTGCGAGCCACTACCTTCATAATTTATGTAGGCTCCTTTTCATGAGCCCGTATACAGGCACGCTTAACCGCACAATAATAAGACGCGATATACATAGTTTTGAATTCATATGTGGGTGAATACAAAGACTTTTTTGCCAAGGAAAGTATTGCACGAAAATGAACATGTGTACGTTGTTCTTGTATAATATGTATCTGAACCATCTTCATTTTTGCATTTCTGCGTAAGAGATACACGACAGGAACCCAAAAGTAATCGGATTTAATTTCTGGAGTGGGTCCGTTCATAGTAGCAGCTTCCGCCACTAGCAGCGTTTAGCGGCACCAGTTTCAAGTGAGTTTGTTGACCGGCTTCGTCTGCTAAATTTCTGGCGGCATATTCTGAATTTTGTCCTGAAACGCTTCAAAAGCATTTCTCAGTTTTTTTTTTTTTTGCAAAGTTTGATTTGAAGTATTTTCCACATATACAAAAAGTTTCCCTTAAAAACTTTTTTTTTATACGGGCGAAGACAAAAAAAGTTACACGAGGTGAGGTTCGATGAAAGGAGAGGGGAGGGGAGGGGGAGCGGGAGAAGTGGTGTCATGCCATTTGTGTTCAACAATTGTTTTGTTGACAGGACAGTGCATGGTGGTGCGTTGTCGCGATAGAACCACATTCCTCGCTTTCCGATAAATCGGGGCGTTTCTGCCTCACTGAGATGCGCCAAGCGTCACAAATCTCCCATATAAAACACTTGATTTCTGATAATATAGTATAGGTGCAGGCGGACTGGTGAATGTTAACCATGTTGAATAGACCTGAGACTGGAGCAGAAAGGAACTTAAAAGTCGAAGGAACAAAAAGGGACTGGACGACGTC
Source organism: Ixodes scapularis (assembly GCF_016920785.2). Taxonomy (NCBI): domain Eukaryota; kingdom Metazoa; phylum Arthropoda; class Arachnida; order Ixodida; family Ixodidae; genus Ixodes; species Ixodes scapularis. Next base: position 77,838,616 of record NW_024609837.1, read on the forward strand.
TCAAACTCAGCTACCAGGTTTATTTAGTCCGCCTCCTTATATAGGCCACAATCAGCCACCACCAACACAAAGGGGCAACTCTAACCAGTTAGAACGCCAAACCCTCCAATCAGCCACCACCAACACAAAGGGACCTCTAAACAGCTCAAACGCCAAACCCTCCAATACGCAAAGTAGTACATGGACGGCCACCATTCCGATTCACAAAGATATCTCTGCAATCTCTCCCAAAATTTAACAAAAGGATGAGTAACTATTCTATTCTAATAGATTCACAAAAAGATCTAAAGTTTTCGCTATAAAAAAAAAGCACTTTATGCCGGCGATGAAGGGATAACACACATTGAACTTAAAACATGGCAAAGCTACACACAACCCTAAAAAAAGGACATATTTTTAAAAAGCTTTTGTAATTTCAAGCGAACTGCAACGAAGCCTGACTTATGCAATTGCCTTGCATTGCATAAGTCAGGCTTCGTTACAGTTCGGTAAAAATTCCAAAACACTTTTTAAAAATAGAATTATTTTTGGTGAGTTGTGTGTACCTTTGCCCCGTTTAAGGTTCAATGTGTGCCATCCCTTGATCCCTGGCATAAAGTTTTTTTTTTTTTGATAGAGAAAGCGTTCGATTTTTTTTGTATGAATCTTTGTTAGAGTAAAGCAGGTACTGATCCCTTTGTTGAATTTTGGGGGAGATTGTAGAGTTATCTTTGTAAATCGGCATGAAGGCTATCCATAATACTACTTTGTATATTGGAGGGTTTGGCGTTTGGAGTGTTTAGTGGTTGTCCCTTTGTGTTGGTGGTGGCTGATAGGAGGCTTTGGAGTTCGAACTGGTTAGATGTTGCCCCTTTGCGTTGGTGGTGGCTGATTTTGGGCTATATAAGGAGGCGTACTAAGTAAACCTCGTAGTTGAGTTTGAGACGCCGTGCAGTCCCCTTCTGTTCCTTAGGCTGTGATATTCATTTCTGACACAGTCTCAGGTTTATTCAACATGGTTACCTGATTTATAATTTTGCCAGGAGGAACAAACTCGGAATGAACAATGCTCGAATTTGCTCGATGTTTTCATCAGCTCAGGAGATTGGGAGTTGTCCTGGACAAGGTTGGTCGTCGATCAATAATGCACCCGCCTTCAAACGAGAAAACCACACGTAAACCTGCAATTTCTTCATATGATCTTCTTTGTAGGCTGTCTGAAGCATTACAAGGGTTTCCGCTGCAAAATTTCGTAAAAAAGAACGGATTTTTAAAGCAGACGGCTGCTCCTCAAAATCAAACATTGAAAAAAAAAAAAAAAAACACAACGAAAAAGTATTTTGAAGCGTTTGGGGTAAAAAATTGTAACATGCCGCCAAAAACTTAAGCAGACGACGCCGCTCGGAAAACTGGCTCAAGAAGGGTGCCGCCAAGCACTGCTAGCGGCGGAAGTTGGTACTGCGAAAGGCCCGCCCTCCCGACATTCATTCATCATCATTTATTAAACCTTGAAGGCCATTGCTGGCATTACACAAGGTGGTAGTAACTGCTGAAGAAACATTATATAAAGGAACAAACAAAAAAGTGGGTTACATGCTGGAAAACATTGTTATATAAAGCAGCAAAAACAAGAAAAAACACTTAAAACATTTTTTGGGAAAAACAGCTGATGAAATAGAAGAATACCCAAATCAAGTTACTTGTTTGTCCCCTCTCGTATTTGTCCTTTCGTGCTTCACGGAACCGACTAAAAAATGAATGGAAGGTTGTCTAGAACACAAAAAAAGCAAACGAAGGCAGCAACCGTCAGGTTACGACATGTATGTCTGTGCGGTTCTGGACCACACATCAGATGACTATTGTTGCCGTTGTACCAAGAATAGACAAACAGCAAGCTGGAGCCTGCAGAAATGGTAATCAGCTTAAGAAACGTATAGAGTCTCAACTTCATAATGCGAAATATGCGACGAATAACTGACAAACGTCGCCCGACGTTACGCTCGCTTTGCGCGCGACGTAACAGCCACTGTGATGATTCTACGCGCAGAGCAAAAACCACCAAGCCAAATTTGTCGATTTTTCGCAGCATATTCGCCCCATGGAGTTCAGCCTTAAGGCGTAATTATTGGCGGGAATCTCATTATCGCTACTGAAACAATCATAACGCGACATTACCCAATAAGACCATCGTAAAACCTAGCAAGTAGTAAGAAGCCTGCTCCGTAATACGTCATACCCTGCGCTTTCCCAAGTTTTCAGTGGTCAAAGTTGTACTGCTTGGGTTCAGGGACAAGCGCAACCAAGCTGCATCGCAAGCAAATAAAAACACTGACAATTACGGCACATGTATGTTCCCTCATGGTCCATATTGCTTAACACCGAGACATTTCTAGCGATGGATGAGATCGCGGATCCGTGTAATCCGATTAAGATTCCCCCTGCAGAGCATGCAGGAGATTAGAGAGAGAGGGGGAGTATATATGATGGATTCTCGCGCGCGAACTTCGAACCAACAGCTGGGTTATACCGTGGCTTGAACGTGGGAAAGCTCTTTAGGGGGCGGGGGGGGGGGGGGGGGGGGGGGGGGGCTCTAGGGATGATATCGACCGTACGCTTGGCGGCTTATTGCTTATACTAGAAACATTCAGTTAATAGGCGTAAGAAGAACGAGGGTATGTAAAGAAATATATCACCTAAGGGTGGATACATTTGGCACGCAGTGGGCATCCGACCACTTCCGACCAAGCAGTCGCGTTTTGAAATGGGGAAAATCAAGTATCGGTGCTGCCTACCTATCAGAGGAACTCGAAATTAATACTAGACTTGACCGTCGAATGCGCCTGAAATATTGCGTTAATTGTAAACTGTTTCATATCTCGACAACGAAGTAACACGCTTGTTGTTTTCTGCAAACTGCGACAAGAGCCCCTTTTATAGCGTATCTCTTAGCTGCCCGTTTCCACGTTGAGCGACGTCGCCGCGCGCGTTGCATTATGGGACGTTACAGTTTCCCCCCAAATTTAGTGAGGAAACTGAATTGTCGTTGAGGTCACGTGACGACAGTCTTACCGCTAAATTTAGCGGGGAAACTGAATGCGGGGTGTTGCGTTATGGGACGTCACAGACCTACATATCAATTATATTTCCCCGCTAAATTTAGCGGGGAGTTTAATTGGCGTTATGTCATGTGATGTCAATTTTCACGCTAAATCTAGTGAAGAAAAATAAATTTGTTCATAGGTGACGTGACACGTAGTCACGTGACGTCATTTTCCCCGATAAATTTAGTGGGCAAATTGAATTGGTGTTGAGGTCACGTCACCTATGAAAAAATTCAGTTTCTTTGTGGTTGTTATTCGAGACGGTTTTCTCATAAAGTTTGGAAGATAAAGCACATTCCGTGCTAAAAAAAAAAAAACGAGGAAACATTCGACTTGTGCCACATTGGCATGCCAGCAACGTACTATTACAGTACGGAAAGCAGTGAAACCGATGCTGCGCAATAAATTATTTCCTCCACTTCCCATCCTGCGTCAAATGTTGGCCGCCTTTCGTTCTCGGTTGCTGTGCCATATGTGGACATAATTACGAAATGTGTAAAACAAAAGAATATTTTCACTGCACAATATTAAAGAAGGGAATACCCGGGGAAAATTGGAAGTAGCCGTAAGAAGCCTTTGACTTAAAATTGGAAAATAGAGCCATTTTTGTACTTTTAGTTAACCTGGCTACCTCAGAGCTCGACAACGCGACTGCCACGCGGAGACGGCGAACGTTGCACGCAAAATGTGGAATAGACGCAATTATTTTTTCTTCTTCAGATTCCCCCGTATTGAAGAAGAGGGGATTTGTTTAAAGTTATTTCTCAGTTCAAGCTTTCACAAAATCCATCTCTATTATGGTACACTCATTTCTTTCTTTTAATTCCTAAATCGAGCTAACCGGAGACAAGTGACACACGTGAAGACGCAGAGACCGATATATAAATAAACACTTTTTGTCATTGTCAGTGTGCCCACTTTTTTTTTAATTTTTCTACGGAGTTTAGCCGGGGCAAAGAGAAGGTTTAGGGGAAGTTTCTGTTCAAGTCGTGCATTTTGTTTCACTGTTTTGTCCTGCGTTTGGATCCCTTTTTCTCGTTTATCTTAGTGTTTTATTTGTAGTCCGAATTAGTTTTTATTTTCATAGCATTTTTGCATAGATAATGCGCTTTGTACAAGATTCAATGCCGGTTCTTCATAGTATTGTTCTGCTCCAGACAGTAGTGTAAAACACTTAATGTTCGCATTTCCAACATTTTTCGCGAATTACGGAGAATTTGCAAACTTTTCCAACTTTAAGTGTTCGTGACTATTTATACTATCAAGAGCCGTGAATTCGACCGTTTAGAATTCGCCAATTTTAATTGTCACAAAATTCGCAAAAAGCTGGTGCCGCAGATATTGAAGGTTTTGCAGTATCTAAAAGACAGAAACTTCATACGTAATATTTTATTTGAAATGTTTTGAGCATTTTTATATTGTTTTTAGAATGAGTTCAACATCTCGATCTCTATTTATGCCGTCTGATAAGCAGTATTTATTCAATGTTACACGTCAAAAAGATAAGAAAACCTTTATTCGCTCAGTATTTTCGGCTTTCCTTATTTCGTGAGCTGCGTGATTGGCTCTCCGAGTGTTGTGCGGGAAAGTAGAGGCACGGGCTTTTTTTTAGAGTGTATAAGGCCATGTCTGTGCGTTTGGTCTTCAGGTCAAATAAGGTGTTCGGAATTTCATGCATTTCATGCAACTTGATCTGCATTTTGTTACGCATTATATTGCTTGCACTACTAAAGCTGGAATTTCGAAAAAGCAAAGGGTAGAATCGGAGCAGTAAATTCTGCATGTTTGCGAAGGCTGACGCGATAGAGGAAAAATTTCTACGGCGAGAATACAAGCACGCTGACGACTCGAGATCTCTAACAGTTCTACGCTTTTAAATACATGTTTTATAACCTATTGGTAAATCTGAAGAGTAGGACGATCGATGCTGGTAAGTAGAGACGTCTGCAACCAGTTTTTCTGGCTTATTTGCTTGGTGGGACGAGTCCCTAAAGAGTGCGCACAACAAAAACCAAACCAAAAAAAGGTACCTTTAAATGTTCTACTGTTCAAATAGCAAACAGCCTTCTAATTCCTGCTTGCAAGATTTTTAGTGCTTTAACATAAAATGCTGGAAAAAATCTTTCTGCGGCGAGGAAAGTCCTAAAGGACTTAACATGTTTGCTTTGAGCAATCCAACACTATTGTTTTTATTAGATTATACACTTCTATGCGACGGCTCTTTCTCGACGCCCTTGGAATCTCTTTTGGGTAGCTTATTGCTGTGATGCGGTTGGAACAAGTGGTTAAGTTCAAACTCCATTGGCCATAAGAACCCAAAACGTGTCGGACGCCCGATGTGATTCACTTCTTAAAATCCGGTAGTTTGTAAAAACGAAAAAAAAGTTAAAGAACGCAACAACATAATAGATGCTTGGAATACGCTGTCGCGGTACCGTTTTGGTTCGCCTTTTGTTTTTTTATTCACCCACCTTGTTGCGCTGTACTATGTTTAACATAAGTCAGAACGCAATTAAAGCTAGAAGACTCACATACAAATTCGCAGACTAAAATGACAGGGTGGTGGCGCATTCCTAACAATCTCGACAGCTGATTACTTAAGCCGGTTGATATCACACGCACAAAAAAAAAAGACGGAGACCGTGACGTTGCAATTTTGAAACTGTTCGTTTGGCTACATCTGCTCGTAACGTTGACTGAACTCTGGCTTAACGTGGAACAAGATATTGAGTAGGGTCCAACTTTTTTTATATCTTTTCAGTCCTTTTGCGTCACTGTCTGACAGCGAACAAAGCGAGAGGAGTCGACGTGCGCGTTGTTTTATCAAGGAAGCAATGCCCGCTTTTGTGACTGCGGCAACCTTCGCATTCCTGAAGGAGGGTAAACACATTTCTAGAAAGAACCAAAAGCAACCGGAAGGGTAATGTCACGGCAGACAATACAAGTGTAGGAGGAGCTTGGTGTGCTTAACCGAGCCGTCCATTTCATTCTCTCTTAATCTTCTGTCCTCTCTATTTTTTTTTCTTATTTATTTTCTTGAGTGATGTAATGCTTGACATTCGGGAGTCTCCTTTGTTTTGATGTCTTGAAGAGCCAGACTTACACATTCCTTTTAGTTTTAGCCTTATCGAGGGAACCTAAGGCAGGCTTCCTCCCGGCCGCTTGAAAAAGTAACACTTTTGCCGTGCGTTCAGGCTTCGTCGAAAGCGGCAACCGCCCGGAGTCTTTTGTGGTGACCCCCAGATTTTCAGCCTCGTTAACCGGGCGGCCCCGGGTCTGAAGGGACTTCCCCCGGTCCTTTCCCTTCTACAACGCAGCTTTTAGGAGCCCATTTCTGGGTTTCGCGGCGTCGGCGTTGATGTCGGCGTAACCGCACGCATTGCATCATGGGTATAATGCAACCGGGCGTAACCTCGCGTTGCATTATGGCAAAAGTTTTCCCGCTAAATTTAGCGCTGAAATTTTTGCTAAACATCCTGACAATCTTGTCGGGAAAAGTTTCGCGAAATTTGCCCACTCAATTTAGCGGGAATGTTTTCCGCTAAATTTTGCTGGAAATTTGGTGACAATCTTCCTACTAAACTTAGCGGGCTATTTTGTGAACATTTCCCGCTAAATGGAAGTGTAGAAGAAGCGAAGGAAGGAAAAAGAGGAGGGGAATGGAGGCGGCGGAGGGAGAGGAGGGGCATACCCTTTTCTTCGTACCCTTCCTTTCTCCTCCTCAAGAGCTGCGCTCTAATTTGGCGTTACAGAAAATTGTAAACGTGTTTCTTTTTTTTTATCGCGGTCAAACCCAGGGATTCGTTCTTGGAACATTCTGTCGCGTCTTTTCCCCCTGACCATAGAGTTTTGTCTTCTCAGAAGGCAAGTCGTTCTAGTTATCGCGTAAATTTGTATCAAACTTTGTCTGGTTTCTAGAAAGACATAGGTAGTTTATTCGGCTTCGGGAAAAAAATGAACAAGTATTCATAATTAAATATTCTGGCCCACCCTAGCGCGTCTGGAGGGCCGTATCTGCTTGCGCAATGCATGATTCTATACTCCGCGACAATTTTTCTTGGCAATGCAGTGGAAGGTAGAGCGCCGCGTCCCTCTCCCATTCTGAGTGCGCGCGGGCTCTCCTCCTCTCCCCGGAAATGGGGGAGGAGGAGAGCCAGCGTACACTCAAAATGGGAGAGGGACGCGGGCCTCTACCTTCCACTGCATTGCCAAGAAAAGTTGTCGCGGAGTATAGTTATCGAGTAAATCAATTAAACTCTGGCTGTTACCGAAGGATGCCTACCAACAGTGGGGGAGAAAATATAAACTCAAATACATAAACGCATCTACTCATCCGTGTTAGCGCAACTGGGTGGTACTGAGACTGGCGCGTTCTTTAAAAGCAATCGCACGTTAATGCACGCCATAGTTGTGTGCACAACGACAGCGGAGGAACCATCAAAAAACCGCATTCTCAAGCGCCGTTTCTTTATGAACGCCGCCGAATAGTGACAAGGCGTCAGACGTGGGCGTTAGATGTTTTCTTATCGCCACCAGGTGGTACCGATGGGCGAAACGCTGCGGTACCTATGAGGCAATCAAGGAGACGGGGAAAAGCACGGGAGGAGTTTGCACAAATAGTAAGGAGTCAGGTGCCTCACCCGAATTCCCCGATTGGCTAACTAGGGCTGTATTTTTTTCGTTACGAATTTTAATAGTTACGTTAAATCGGTGACTAGGTTACTTTCCTCCAAAACTGTGCATAAACCGGAAGGTACGTTGTAGTGAAGGGTACTTTTACGATTGGCTCGCCGAACAATCAACGAGCTCTCTTCTCGAACTATACGAAACCCGGTTGTTGCCGACCCTTGACTTCCGTGTCAGCAACCTGGGATGGACAAATCTTTAAGCCAGTGGTTCTCAACCATTGATGTTTCGCGGACCCCTTGTGGACCAGCGGAGATGATGGAGGACCCCTTTCGTGGTTAGGGCAGGGAAAATGTATAAGTTAAATATAATAATGGCATTATAAATGGATTTATCTAAGGGCTAGCGTGAAGTAGACTTCTCTTATTCACATACAGACGAGAAAACTAGCCCGTCAACAGAAAAATTCCTTCTCGATCGGAAGAAAAGACAACTTTTATTGCCGGGCTTGGTAGATGAGGCAGGGCTTCGCGGACCCCTTACGGTCCGCGGACCCCCATTTGAGAACCAGTGCTTTAAGCCTACAAGCATGGCTCCTGGAGCGTCGCGGAATCGCCAACAAGTGCGAACGAGTGTTTGGCCTAGTCCCAGTTTTAGCCACCGCTTGCTTATTGGGTAGTAGGTTGGACAGGCACGCCCTTAGAAACTCAATTCAGCTGCAAGGACAAAATATAAATGGTTCGTTCACTTCTGACACAGCGTTCGGCTGACGTAATCGTACGCCGCACCCGAGTTCGTCTGGAACTCGTGTCGAGGCAGTAACGCACTAATTGAACGCAAATTACAGGCGCATGCTGACTTAGCACTTATGTCCAATCGACGCATCGAAACTCGTTTCAGGTCGATCAAAACAAAACCAAAATTCAGTACACGGACCTTGATTCGGGAAAACATCGAGCTGCGTGGTCAGCATACTGAAAAAGCAACTCCTATTGTTGGATTTCCCCGTAAATGGACGATAAGAATCTGTATATGCATGATACCCTATTATTTAAAGTGACCTATCATTCGACATTACAAATGTTTAATGCTGAATGATCGGTCACTTCCTCATCAGGCATGCGGCCTAATTAATGCAGGGGCGTTTCCTCCTAAGATTGAAACGGGAGCGAAGCAAGCGTTTATCAGGGTGCTTTTTTTTTAGGTCGTAAAATGTATACTTTGTGTTTCTTTAGATCCGCGATACGCGCGAACTTTCATAAGGAAATAAACAAACGTGTATTTTATCCCAAATTTTGTGTTGTGCTGGCACGGCATACGCAACGGGTGCTGACGATCTGCTCTCGCTGATTACACATTGCCCGTTTGTAAACAAGATCGATTATGCATTTTCACCTCGCGTCGACAATAAATCGGTAATAATGACGGCGAAGTTTCATCGTCGCTTGCAGTGAAACGGGCTGTCGTCGCCGACAATGGTCCCCATATTGCAAGTATGCGAAGAGCCGGATCGATTCCATATGTTTATCGCTTGTAATATTTCTTCTATACAACATTCGAGCTCTTTTTTCAGGCTGCGTACCTAAAGACCATAATTCTGGGAGTTTGACATTTTCGGGATGTTTGGTTTCTCAGCGCGGGGGAAGGAGGGCAGGGGGACGAGTGTCACGTGACAGAAAAACAAGAGGGCGAATGAAGGACCGCGTAAGGTGCCTGAAAATTGGTATTCAATTTTATGAATGTTCTTCTTCCTTTTTTCCGGAAGGCATTTGAAAACTTTGCAAGAGTTGCTTCTTCGTGCACATTGCCTCTCTTTCGTACAGCATGCTTCCTTTTGTTCGTAAGGACGAAGGTGTCACTCATTTGAACATCTTTGCGTTTCTCGACACTTCACGCACCTCAGCATTGAGACTTCTGGAAGGCGTCGGCACTAAAAGCGTCAGTGCTTATCGTTCCTTTTTTTTTCATTTTATACTAGAAAGTGCTTGTCGGAGCCCATTAGTTGCCACAGTTGCACAAAAACTATTGCGTCGCGTTTTTCATTAGCTGTATTATAGTAGCAGAGAGCTTAATATGCACGGAACGTGGCTTATTATAATCATACTTAATATCGTTTTCACGTCGTGATTCGTCCTCTGGTGGTAACGCCTAGCGATGCCACCCCATGGGCTTTGAAGCGGGTAACAAGATGCCCCTAACTTGCCAATATTTGAGGTGCCTATCATATATATATATATATATGATTAGATGATCATTGCGTTCCGCCGCTGCAACCTTTCCGCGCACGAAAGTGCGCCCACGAGTTTCCCAGGAGCTTCAAGTCGTTGTGAAATTGATTGATATAATGGTTTTTGATGATGCTCAGCATCTTCTTAATTAAAACCATACGATCTTTTTTACTTATTAAAGTATTTAAGGACGTTTAGTAAATTATCCGACTGATCGCAAAGAGTAGCCACCTATATGATGTCCTACTGGCCGTATAACTCATCTGCCCGAACTGTATTAGTCCTCTTTTACGCATTTTTTCTAATAAATCGGTTCGAATTAAAATAGAACACCCGGCAGATGCAGTTTTTTTAAGCTTTACAGATTGGCTTAAGAAAGCCATGAAAGTTACACTTATGGTGTTTGTGCGAGTGAGTTTTACTGCCAGGGCGACAATATGCGGGTGGCCAATCTTTGCGATAAGTCAACTAAATAATTAAAATTCATTAATCAACTTTTTAATGAGTAAAAATGGACATATGATTCCAATTATCAACTTACTGAGCGTCATCGAAAACCACTAAAGCTACACTTTCTAGAACGAGTTGAAGCTCGTGGGAAAGTCGGGGGCGCGCCAAAGTTACCACTCGTGGGGGACCCACAGGGCCCCCACCCTAAGTGGGATGGGGCCTACTTCGGTTGCCGAATTAGGCCTCTGTGGTACCACGAGGGGAGGGAAATGTGGGCTGCCCATGTAAGCCCACCGTGGGTACCACGAGGGCAAACCATGTTTGATGCTCTAGTGTGCCCCCCCTTGGTCACACAGGGGAAGCCGACGTGGGCTGCCCAAAGGGCCCGATGTAGGTCCCGCGAAGGACGCCACGGGGGCAGCCAAAGTGCGGCCGACATTAGACCGGGTTACAACACCGAGGTGGGCCCCACGTGGGCTGTCCACGTGGATCCTTATCGTCCTACTTTTTGCAGCCCACTATGTGCTACTTCGGACAAAAAAGAAATTGCGCACAGTCGCTCGTGCGAAAATAAACAAATCTTCCTTGACACCTTTTTCCTGCAGCCACGTTTAGCTTATTTGTTTCCCTTCGCCAATACTCCTTATTTAAAAAAAAAATGTTCCAGGGGAACACCCGGGTACTTGTGGGGCGCCTCCGACCACTAACTATTTTCAAAGAAACTTGGAGCAGTTATCCACACATCGCGCCATAAAGCGGAACACTTGGACCCGAAAGACAAAACCGCTTTTTCTCCTTAACGGCCCCAGAAATGCTGTGCGTATCAAAACAAAAAATAGGTATATCGTCATCGTATGCCAATATTTCGACTTTGGTTTCATTACGAGTAAACCCCCTAATCTCTTTAGATTGCTCATTGTAGCGGTAGAAAAGCTCCAGACAGATTGCGAGAATCAAGGGAGACAATGGGAAACCACGCACAAAAGAAAAAAATGTTTATCAGCGTGCTAACCTCTCTGTTTGCGAAAGTTTTGTGGAACAGTTATAATAAGCCATTTTCACTCCCAGAAGAATAACGGAACCAAAACCAATATAGTCTAAAATTAAAAAAAATAACATTTTCGTTTACCCGAACAAAGGCTATGTCTAATTGGAACATGGCTATGTTTCGATATTCGTAGACGCCTACCTCCAGCTCACTTCTAGTGGTGTGTATATTAGTACAACTGCTGCGACCTTGATTCCTCACAGCTGGTATGGGTCAACAATATCCAAAATTAGGCTTTGTAGCGTTGTGGCCAGTGCCTTCATTAGGATCTAATAATCTACATTAGCCAGTGTAGTCGGCCTATGGTTTCTTGTGTGGCGAAGTTTTCCCATGTCATTTGTTTTAGGGATAATGACTGAATGAGCAAACAAAAAGGAAGCGGAAAGTGCATTGTCCTAAAAATATTTGCAGATAACCCATAAAATAAAAGCGATATTCATGCTTATTTATTTGTATATAATGCAGGGATCATCCCATTTGGTTACGGCGATTTGCTTACCCTGAGTTCCTCAATCGCGTTCTCTCTCTCGGTTTTGCTGATTGGTTCTTCCAGAAACTGCTCGGTAAGATTATCTAATCCTGGGGGATTCAGTAAAAATTCTGTATCAAACCCGTTTTCTTAGGGTGAATTTTTTTTTCTTCAAATGATGTTCTACAATAGTGAACGAAACTCCCTGGATGATAACCGGATCACTATTAACTGTGCCTTCGGTGTATGTTCTTTATTCTGGTTATTACTCCCATATTTGTTCTCTAGCAGAAGGGCCCGTTTGGTGGGCGTTTTCCCAAGCAGCAGCTTCATGGCTCTGGCCCGCACAATCGCCCCTTCTTAGCGCTCTTCACCTATTTATTTTCAAATTTCTTGATCGTTTTGATATCGTCGTTATGGACGCCCGGCATCTTTCCTTCATCTGCATGATCTCTCTGCCGGCCTAGTAGAAGACCGTTTTCTATGCCACGCTTTTCTCGTTTTATGCGGTCTGCTTGCTCTATTGCTTCAATTTTAACTTGTTGTTTGAGTAAATCCCACTCCGTACAGATTTTATTCCCCGACAAGTTTTTCGAGTTTTTTTTAATATTTAATTACATTACACTTTTGAAGTAAACTCACTATCTTCATAGAGCTTCGCGTTCAAATTCTACAATTCCCACAAGAAACCAGCGTCTTGTTTACGTTGTCCCAAGTTAAAGGTTACGAAACAGTGATAACTGAAAGACACACTGCTAACTGCATAGTTGCTACAAATAGGTTCTATGTCGACTTGAATATATGCTTTATCAAGCGTCGCAAGTCTGTTCCCATGACAGTGTGTGTATATTACCCGGTTTACAGCCGATACGCGCTATGTTACGTATTCCAGGTCGGCGTCTTTGGTGATTTCAACCAGCATTTTACTGGACGTGTATTTCCCGCATGATTTGTTTTAACGGTCTTCAGGTGTACATAAAAATTCGAAATCCTTTAGTAGCAGTAGCAGTCTATCGCTCGCTATATAGTGATATACACATTCCAAAAAAGGAATTCGTTTACTTTCCATGTTCGGCGCGTAAATGCAAATTACCCTCCACTTTATATTAGATATCCAAAGGTTGCAGAGAACGAGCCGTCCTGATTCGCACGCTACCCTATTGAAAATTCCATCAAGGTACGTAATTTGGGACACTGACTGCCAGTCAGTAGCCCTGGTGGAACGTGCCCTGATGGTCCATCAGATGACGTATGACTGCCACTGATGGAATGTCCCAAATTACGTATGTGGTGGTCTTTGATCGAACGTACTGTGGTGGTCTTTGATGGAACGTATTCTGGTGGTCTTTGATGGAACGTATTGCGGTGGTCTTTGATGGAACATATTTGATGGAAGGTGTGATTGTGATCACTGCTGAGCTGATAGGATAGCCTAACCAAATTGTAGCGTTGCCAGAGAAACTATTACATACTTTCGACTGCCATAGGATCACTGCAAGTTCACTTCAAGGAGAACAGCCAATAAAATGACAAGCAAAATGCAAAATCAAACCTGTTGTATCTTTATTAGGTCACAGAAAACGCCTGCCTTGAGCGATGCTCAATCTGAAAAGGTAAAACAAACAGCACAGTTAGAGTAAATTAAGTTAAAGCAAGTGGTAACTGCAATGGTGGAACTGACAAATGGTGATTTGGAGCTCTTGTAGCAGGCAAAAACTGGTTTTGGGGCAGACATTCTCACTTTTGGAGCAAACATTTTACCAATGTTATTGCGTCATTTCCAATGCAGAAGTTCAAAAATGCTATAACAACTTGGAACCTAATGCCGGAGCTGAGGGTTTCTCAGCAATGGTGACAGCTGCTCATATTGAATTCGAACAAGGGAATAAGTGTGTACCCGTCCTCATTTCTTGTTTCTTTCTTTCACTTTTGAAATTTGATTTTTTAGGCAACAGGGACATTCCTTCACAAACGGGCCTACGTGCACCCAAAGCATGTTTCAGAGAAACGCCCTCGATGTCTGAACCTTTCGGGACGACCGTATACTTTAATTCACAAGACGTATGCGACTCAGCTGAAGCTAGAGAGCAAGCATGCATGCTACGACAGGCAGTCCCTTGCTTCCATGGATGAACACGAGCAGCAGACATATCTGAACTATGCTCACGGATGCTTTTTGTCTGCGCTCTTCATGAAACAATAATAATGAGCTGCGACATAGCGGTAATGCCAATAGCCCATCTGTAAAAAAATTTGCCTCTTTTACGGAGAAATTCTCTGGCACCTATGCTGCCGGAAAGGTCATCCGTAATTCTAATAACGGAAAAATCCTTTTAAACATATACACAATTCGTAAACAAAAGGACATTCCGCAAAACAGATTATGGAAAGTGCTCTACTATCCGTAACGCTGCTCAAGAGCTGTCCATAAAACAACGGACTGGAATATGCATTCCGTAAAACCTATTACGGAAATCGCTCTAGTATCCGTAAAAGTGCTTAAAAGTTGTCGGTAAAAGGGCAAACAGAGCAGGCTTCCCGTAACTTGTATTACGGAAAGCACTCTTGAGTATCCGTAATCCTATGCGGAGCACAAGTTTGTCTGCTTCTTGCACAGGGGTCGCGGTGATGTCAGAATGCCTAGCTCTTATTGGCTGATTGAACAAAAAAGAAATAGGGGGTAGACCTCATGGTGTCTAGCATTGTGGTCTACCCACTATATCCCTTCAATCAAAGCCAATGAGAGCTCGTCACCGTTCTGACATCACCGTAATGTCTGTGCAAGAAGCAGACGACTTGCTCTCCGCATAGGGCGGTGGCAATAGAATGGTAGGCTGTAAAATGAGCTCGAAGAATTAATGCCTTCATCTAGCAAGCTGAACTTATGAAAGGTTTTCTTTTTGTGACACAGATTCCCATGAAAACTTTTAAGGTGCAACTCCAGTCTGTGTAAAATAAAACTACATTATTTAAATTTGACAATGGGCACCAATGTATACAATCGAGAGCTGCCACAACCTGTTGTGAAAAGCAGGCAACACAGCTGAGCAATGCATCTGCAGCAAGTTTCCTCAATGTCAGTTGTTTTTTCTTCTGTCAGTTCTGGCATTCAGACCAATGTCCACAATTATAGAAAGTAGTGGGATTACAAAACAATATCTGCAGTCTGCGCAGTCATTGCATTTTTAAACAGCGATATAAAGCACCTTCTTGACAACACCAAACGTCACTCTCACTCATCTGCGTCGGCACGCATGCTTGAAAATAAAGAGAATGCTGTTTTCACATTCCGCAGAGACGGAGCTGTGCCCTCACATGTCACAATGGTGTTCACTGCTAAAATAGACCTTTGGTAAGAATTTGAGCTCAATGCTTGTAGGTGCAGATTTCTACAGTTCATTTAACAGTCAGTCGCTTAGTGATGGTGCCCTATACATAAAATAATGTTCATTATGACGCTGATACAACCAGGTTTTCTATAAAAAGAAGTTAAAAAATTTTGAATTGGAAAAGGATCTCTTTAAACGAATATTGAGTACTCTTTCCTATGCTGCTTGCAGCAATCATGCAATGTCACCTGAATAATTGATGAGAAAATAAGAAAAGTACCTTCGAACACTGTATTTGGGTCCTTGACGAGCCAAAGTAGAGCCCCCCGTGGTGTTTTGCCTTTGTTTCCAGGTGCTGCATGTAACATGATGTGCTAAAGAAAAAACAGAGAAAAATAATTAAATATCTATATCAGATCAACAAGACATGCAAATTGAGCTTGTGCATAAAACACAGCCCCCCCTCAGCGCATTTAATTATTAGCCATGAATCTTATACAAAAGTCAAATGGACATTGCCTCTAATTGTTCATCCTGTGACCCGATATCTAAAACCAATGTTTGACTTGAGGGTCTTGTTCTCCTGTTCCTTAGTCAAAACCGATACACTTCAAGCCTAAATTCGTTCGAAACTTAGAAAAAAATGCAAGGCCGGAATTGCAATAGTGATTTGGTTTATAATGTGAAGCATTTCTTGAGAACTGATGAACCAACCGGAAAACTGGATCCAGTTTGAGTAATGCTTTATTTCTAAGGTTCATGAGATGTTGCAGAAGAGTCTATGTAAAACTGGCTAAGCTCATATCCCAGACTTTCATAAGTTTGGGCAGCCACTCAAAATCTCCCATTAGAACGAAGGGCTAGTTGCACTCTTTCTCGTTGTCGAATCAGGTTGTCAGCCTCGAGTGCTTAGAGTGTGTGAACATAGAAACTTGATTTTCTCTTTAGATATCCCTGAAGGTTTTCATAGAACTGAGCGGGTGAAGGAGTGCATGTGTACTAAAACTGCTATCAAAAACTGGGGACTAAGCAGTAGCTTAGTCCATAGTCCCCAATCTTACAATTTGGGAGCTCCATCCTACCCACGTTTGAGCACACCCGTGCACACGCTTTTGAGTTGAGCGAGTGGTAAAAATTTACAGAGTATTTATATATGGCATGCAAGTCTGTTTGCAAGCTCCACACTTTGTGCACCTGATTACCCCCAAAATGTGATCTAGCCATTCCCTTTACCCCAACTGCCTACCACTCAAGGAGCTTGCTTGGCCACCTCGTCAGCGCATTCTGGCTGCGCATTTCTTTTGTTGCCCGTTGAAAGGCGGACCCTTCTTCATAATTTTCTCTGAGAGACTGTTCCGATGTGTGCGAACGATGCATTTTGGTGTACCTGCATGCCATATACTCCAATTTACAAGTTGGATTTGGAGCTGACAAAAGCATAGGGTCAGATGCACGATTTTAAAAAGCTTTCTCTCTGCGTGAGCGCTCATACAAACCAAGCTGTCATCATGTGCCTCTGCCGTTGCCTGTGCTAGAGTCAAATCGGTCACACAAACCATAAAACAGACCAACCGACTGGTGAAAAGTGACAAAAATGTTCGCCCACAAATGGTGTTGAATTTAAAGGGAAAATAGGTCAAGCCGAGACGAGCAACCCATTAAAAAAAAGGTACCATGAAACTTTCATTACACCAGTTATTTCATATCTACAAGAAATAAATATGTGAAGCCAACCGCATAAAATTAATTTATAGAGACCATATCGGATCTGCACAGACGAGGAAAAAGCCAATCTTGCGGAAGGCCTTCTTAATAACTGTGGCCTTTGATCTAGTGAAGCTGTACAAGTTAGGATAGAATAAATGTTAGACACAGATTTTTCTCCATACATTGTGGACAAATAGGCATCCGACTACGACTGTGGAGGGGAGGGGGACACAGGCAGCAGCTGCATCTTTCTTCTGCGTGCACCTTGACCAAGTAGTATTAATTTGGGTTGTGGGGACCTGTACCTGCATCTCTTGGCACAGAAGTCCGCCGAGCACAGCGATTTCTGTGCCAAGACATGAAGGCCACAAGACATTTTTCAAAGAATTGGGCAGCTAGCAGGACTAGTGGGCAGCGAAACCACAGCCACCCACTGTGAGAAAAACCCTGGTTAGATGTGATCAATATTGTTTAAACAGTTTTCAGAAGGGTGCTGTCAGTCACATCAAGTTTGCTTTTCTCTCAGACCATGCTAGATTTTAAAAACTGAACTATTTACTTGCCAGCAAAAAACATGTGCAGCCAACTCCACAAAATGACTTTTTCAAAGTGACCAATCGTCAAAAACTGCTCCACGTTGTACAATTCCAAATGTAGTTCCTGAAAAAAAAAGACAAACACGAATGACAATCTATACAAATGAGAGTTGCTTAAACCGTAGCTGGCTATAACTATCCAAGGTAATCCTGCAGTACAATGGCCACAGGAGACTGCCCAAAATCAGCTGACTTGTGCTCCAAGAAATTCCTACAAACAAGACTTAAGAACCATGCAGTTCCCTTTACTTAAAGGTTACCTTATAATGTGTTAGAATATACAAGAAAACAGATTTCAAATCTTAGAGCAAGACCTTGTAGGCATCGACATAAACTAAGCGAAAAAATTATGCGATTAGAGGACCCTTACAATATTTGTCGCCTTGGGCAAGATACTTTATATAAAATGACTACCTAATTAAGCTAGTTAAGAAAAACGTAGCCTATATTGGTTACTCCTAAGAGGTAATTCCATTATCTTACTTTACTTCTTTTATTAAACAAATAAACAAGGAAAACTAGGAACCGGCTATGCTCAGGTTTTTTGCACAAAGTGCCTGTATCAGTGTTATTACATCTTATACTGAAGCAGCAGTTGCTTTTCTAAATTTTCATCCAAAAGTTTCACATTACTGAAGGCAAGCACATCCATTTCCATCGCTGAACAAGCTTTCAACTGGCACACTCGGTGGAATCGCTTGCATGCACAAGGATTTGTTCCTGGTTAAAACCTCAACAATATACAAAGCCATTGCCTCTGAGGTTACCTTTCTCCACCACTGCTCCTCACTGTAAGCACAACTTTTGGAGGGAGTTGAGAAAAAATATTCTCCTTGTTCATCTGTTGTCAGTGTTTTCTGTGCATTGCCAGCTGCGCTTTGTCATTGGCACTTGTCATCCATAATCCGAAGTGAATAATCTTTTTGGTCATTGTCTATCCATGACAATCTAGATATAAGGTATGCATCACATCATGCTCCTCAATGTAACTGTAATTAGAAAATTAACTCCAAAAGAACATTGCTACTTTTTTATTCAGTAAAAATAACGTGATACAGAACTTACTTCCCACAAACTTAGCGTGTGACAGTTAGTATTACCAAGAAAACAATTGTTACATCAATATGTTGCTTGCAACGTGTCACTACTTAATACTACCTGCGATTCAAACGTGGCAAGTTCATCGGCTACAAAAAGCCAGCAGCAGGTGACCTAGTATGTTTGAATTTAGCTATAGTAACTAGATTCAAATGAATTTAGCATATTAGGTTTGAATCGAGCTATAGTGAATAGTAACACCAGTTGGGGTCAAAACAATGTTACATGCGACGGACACTACTACAAAACTTGTCGGAAGTGACACCAGCTGGATCAGCGTTGTCTCCCTCTCAGAGTCGTGCTCGGTCTGTAATAACTCACTTTTTACTTACCATGAAAATACACCAGCGAAGTTGACTCCGTAACTCGACTTGTTCAAATAGTTAAATCATAAAACGTTGCTCGACATTTCGTATCTTCTGAAAAACAAGACATACACAAGACTGTCAGAATGCCAGTTAAAGCAAGTGAGAGTAGCTTAAACCGCAGTTGGCACTGGACATGGAAGTAACCCTGCAGTCCAAGCATGGCTGCAGGAGGCTGCAAGAGATCAGCCAACTTGTGCCCTGAAAAACCTCTACAAAACAAGAATAAACCATGCAGTTCCATTTTGATGTTAACTCATAATCTGCTAAAATATGCATTAGAAAAAGGCTTGATACATGTTCAAACTGGGGCTTTAGGGGCAACATGTTAGATGTGGCTGATATTGCTACAACAGTTGTCGAAAAAGTGACATCAGCTACATCAGCGTTGCCTCCCCTCAGGGACATGCTCATTCTGTAAGAACTCAGACTGGAGACTTACCATAAAAAAATACAAAAGCGAAGTTGACTCCGTAATTCAACTGGTTCAAATGGTTAAATCGTCAAACATAGCTCGACGTCTTGAGGTGCACACTGTATTTTCTGAAAAACAAGACACAAGATTGTCAGATTGTCAATTTAACCAGGTTAGAGCAGCTTAAATAGCAGTTGGCACTGGACATGCTAAGTAATCATGCAGTGCAAGCATGGCTGCAGGTGGCTGGCAGACCGGCCGGCTTGTGCTTTGAAAAACCTCTATAAAACAAAAAGAAAGAACCATGAGGCTTCACTTAGTTCAAAGCTTAAAAGTTACTATTTAAAGAGGGGTGCAACGATTTCCGGACTTCGGTCAAAAATTTGTGGAGGTTGCTCTCTGACACTTCTGAAGTAAAGAACAGGAAACCGATTTCGCCTGCGCGTCCTAGTTGTTGCGTAAAAAAAAAAGACAGCTATTGGCATTTCGGGCACCCCTCAACTCACTCCCAGTCTTCAGGGTCACACCTTGTCGCACTCCTAGTGACGTCATTCGGAGTGCCGTGTAGGTTCCCGTGTGCTATCTCGGAGGACGCTTCCTCTCCCTCTCTCTGCTGACATTAGCGGGCGTTATGCTGCAGCTTGGAGCCGAGCGAGGGAACGTAATCTTCTAGCCGTAGTTCCTTCGGCTGCTACTTGCGGCTGCAGGTGGGGGAAAAAGCTTGGCTTTTGTTTTGCGATTATGCAGCGGAATCGCAACATTCTTAATGAAGGAGATGTTTTCTGTATCCTCCGGGACGTGATAAACAACATAAAAATGACGAGATGCAAATTCTCTTAATCATAAAATCGTTGCACCCCCCCTCTAATAATAATACATTTAAATATCAAACAAATAATTATTTTGTGCGAGAGCAAGGGGCAAAAAAGTTGCAAGGAGATAATTTGTAAAGTGGCAGGATGCCGGTTGCTGTAATTAAACAGACGCAGACTCCTAATAACACGGGATATGAATACCATATCATGTCGCCAACATCTGCCTTGACACTGTAGCACTCGCACTGCGTGCATGCATCACCGGTTCACAGCAGCATACCGCAGCAAATCATGTATTGGCTCTGGGGGCTCAAACATTTTACAGATCAACCATCTGTGGTTAGTATTACAGGATGCCTTCCCGTTTTAAATAAACGAGTTGAAATAATTTTTATTTGCATACAGTTCCCAGACTTCTGTGTGGGCTTTTGTGAGTCGTTTCAGTTGCTTTTTTACGATGGTGTGTCCTGGAGCATTCTCAGATTGAAAATTCATACAACTGCTGAACCGTCCTATCCGATGAAAGTATAAACAAAATATGACATCATTCGCTTCGATATTTGAAAGTTCTGAATACTCACAAAGCCCTTTGTTACGCTTCTCAAAAGATTGGCATCAGCCAAATTAGAGTTGTCTTCCTCTTAGGTACATGCTAGATATCTAGGAATTCAAATTTGCACTTACCATAAAAAAACATACAGGTTCAAGGGATTTCTGTGGAGACTTCATTTGAAGCCCTTCAGCATCGCTAAAATTTTGAGCTGGGCCGTCCTTCGCTTCACTGCTCCCATTCTCTTCAAGCCCTTCTTCAGGTTGATTTGGAAGATTGGTCTAGGAGGATATATTGCATCATCTAACATTAATGCGATGCCTGCTTCAAGCATACTAAGCCTGGTGAAGGTGAAGCCATTTATTTTCTACTATCAAGTCAGACTATGGTAGTGTTGGAACATGTTAAACCTGAATGACTGCTGAACAAGCACATTCTATAGACCGACACCCTGTTTATAAGCAAGCCCGCGTTGGCCAGACCACGTGTGAGCACTGTGCGTGCGCAAAAACCAAATTCGCGTAAAGTGAAGCGTCTGCGCTGTGCCGCCGACAGCGCCACCGCAGCTGTGCGACGTCAGTGCTGCGTGCTGGTCTATACAAGATAACCATGCTTCCCTGCCTTGAAAGTTACAGCCTAATGACAACCAGTGTTCCCACGTTATCAATTCATTATAAATATGCAGCAGCGTAATTCTTTGTAAAATTAGTACAGCTCAAATGTTTGTGCGAGTTGTGAAAAAGGGCGCTATGGCACGATAAATGATAGGGTAATCTAGATTATGTCATTCTATGACACATCCTGTGGACTTGACGCATTCCAAGATTTTCTCACATTTGCATAAACTCGAGAGTGGCCAAGGCTTCCATTGAATAGGTAAATTCAACACGTAAAAAGCTCCAAACAAGACGCATACCGCCTTCAAGAATGGCATAGGCTCTTTAAACATTAGCCAATGCTCAGTGACAAGAAAGCAATTGTCGTTGAAGACGCCTCCTGAAAAAAATATGAGCTTGCATCTCAGACAATTTGAAACTGCAGGAACGGTGGCTATGTTCCTTACAAACAGTCCGACTGAGGAGCCAAGATAAATGCACACAATTTTGCAGTCCGTGGCACAGTGGTATTACGTGCCCTGCTGAGTGGCGCCGTGCAAGTATTGAGCGGAGGTATATTGCTTTAATATACACATAGAATATTATGAGCATAAAAATGAATATCAATACGATGATCTTAGACCATCTGGTTGAGGGGAATCAGCGTACAGTGACACAAGTGCATTCTGTGAAATGAGAAATTCATTGGCTGCATTATGACTGCTAACCAACCAGTGAACGTGAAGTACGCAGTGGTGATACACCAATGGGGAATCAGTTCATCGAACGACGTTTCCTCGACAGATCGTTTCATCGACAGCTCGAATTAACCTTCTTTTTTTTTTTTCTTTTTTTTTTTTCGGGGGGGGGGGGGGGGGGTAAGCTCCATGAGACTGTCGCCGCGAAGCGACCTGTGCGGGTCGGTTAGGTGGGTTCACATTTTTGTAACGAGCAGCCGCAGACTGTCGCCGCGAAGTGGTGTGAACGCAGGCGGGGGTGTGGGTTTACGCGCACTTCAGTGATACACGAGTGGCGAAACGTCACTGCAGCATGAAATTCGCGTAACGAGCGTCGATGAAACGTTCGTGTCGACGAAACGTGTCCATAAAAAGTTGTCCACGAAACGTACTGCCGCGAAACGAATTTCGACGAAACGATATGGACCCCTCGGCGAAATGAGAAGGCTACAGGAAGCGCGAACAACGATGCGAAACTCGTAAAGCGCACTCACGCACTCAGACGATGGGTTGTCACGTGCTTTACTGCAACTCTTGCGAGCCAGCACGCGCGAATAGCCTCCCAATCGCTACAAACGACGAACCGCGCGTCCCAGCGAGCTCACGACATGACACAAGGTTCAAACGAGCACCCGACTTGAGCTTTCAACTCTGAGAAGAACGTCAAACACGAACTGAGATAGCGGCGACAGTCATTGAACCCGAAAGTTTCAAGCGACGCAAATCCGTGGTTTCGTTTCTTTCGAGGAAAGAAGTGTAAAAAATACGAACGTATATATGACAGTCCCCAATCAATGTTAATAAAAAGAGCAGAACAAACTCACCGTTTTGATAACAACAAGGAAAGCTCGCACAAAAACCACCAAGCACCTCTACCCCTCGACAATACAAGCGCGGCAGTAACGGCCGTAACGGCAGCAAAACGACCGAGCGGAGATGGGTAGATGAAGAGATAGTGGAGCAGTGTGATTATACTAGACAAAAATCTCACCTCGTGCTTTTCAATTGAGCGGTAACTAGAGCCACCTCGTTTCGGAACGTTTATCATTAGTTGATTGACAGTGCAATAAATGCTTCTTTAAAATGTGAGAACCGTTGTCTATTAGTCTAAACCAAATAAAACAACTTTCAGCTTGTCGCAAACAATTTTAGTTGTTTAAAGAATCGTAACTTTAGATTTACGGACAAGTCAATCTTATTTCGGATTACGGATGCTTCTCCGTAGCTTTTAAGAAGCTCTACGTTTTTTTACGGAACGTTTTTGCCGTGCACACCTGATAGAAAGATTTAAACTTTCTTGCCTAAACCTCTCGGACCGAGTCAAGAGCATTTCAGTATTGCAGCGAGAGGTTCCGACAATGAGTGCATCGCTCTAAAAAGTGCTTCGGCTGCAT
The DNA here is from genome assembly GCF_016920785.2 of Ixodes scapularis. Lineage (NCBI taxonomy): Eukaryota > Metazoa > Arthropoda > Arachnida > Ixodida > Ixodidae > Ixodes > Ixodes scapularis. The sequence goes on from NW_024609837.1 coordinate 77,862,119, forward strand.
ATGCAGTTAAACCAAGCAATCGTACATCAATCGCCGTACTTCAGTTCTACTCACCTGCCATGCACTGTAGTTTCGCGTCGTAGAATCCTCCTTTCGTTGGAGCGTCTCCGGCCCAGTAGTACACCTTGTCGTCTTCAACTACACCGCTAAAGTGCCTTACATTGTCGGAACTCACAACAGGCTGGGTCTTGTCGAGTAGAACTTCTACTAAAACGTAAGACATTGTAGAGCCCGGGCAGGATCGACAGGTTGGAGCAAGCGGGCAAACAAAACGAGTCGAGAGTGATGGTTCATGGAAGCTCGGCGAAGCCCCCATGGGCAAAGCGAAGTGCGAAGTGTCGTCGGTGTCGTGTTCGACGCTTCGGCGGCTTCGGCGGGCTTCTGATCAAGGTTGTCGGTCGGTTGCGTGTCACATCTCTAACGTCAGCGGTTTTATGGGCTCACGTCCCGAAATCGTTTTCTCGTGCATAGATTACTTTTCGTATTCATAGATCTGACGAAATAGTGGTATCCGAACGAACTTTACGTCCTTTGACCGTACTTCTGTCTGCACGTCAAAGCTTTCTGACGTACAGTCAGAGACAATCGATGTACAGTCAGAATCACCACCAGGACATCCTGATGGCATTTCGCGGCGGCCGACTGCCACCAGAAAACCATCAGAAAGCCGACAAGCGGGGTCTGACTGGAGTTTGACTGTCGGTCAGAGTAACTTGTTGTCCAATCAGACATGCTTGACGTACAGTCAGGCACAGTCAGCGGTCCACTAGAAAACATTGACTGCCAAACAGCGTTACATTGATGGATTTTTCCTTCGGGTATAACTTGTTCCTCGACGATTTCTTACGATTGCTTTCAAAGAAAACAGCATCCCACCAGATTTGTTGACGAAATGGTTCACATCGGCGTTATACCGCGAAGAAAACGGTCTCACAGTGAGTCCGGTATGACTTTCACTCTCTACTTTAGTTTCTTGTACTGCTAGCACTTCGAGGTCATTCTCAGTGAGTAGGTGATTAAGCTGGCCCTGTTTGTGACGTGCGAGAGGCCCCTGACGTTTACAGTTCCTATACAGACGGCCGACGCGAGCTGTACCAATGCTCACTTGTTGTCAGTCCCGCCTCTTGGTGCATACCTGTCGCTTCGTGACACCAAACCATTAAGCGTATGCTAGATGCTCACTGCGACAGTCTTCCCCCGTTGGACAAAGACTGAGACTTCTGCTCGCTTGTATAGTGTCCCTTCCCTACCTACTGCTATGGCAAGTCCGGAATATCGAGATAGTGTCACCGCTGTTCCCTGTTACCACGTCCAGCTGCCTCTTCACGCTCATAAGATCTAGGTTCATGGCCAGCTCACCGTTGTCGGTCATTGCCATGGTATTGGTGCCTCCCACCATCTTCGTCGATGACTCCGGTGTAGGCGTGCACACCGCCGGAACCTGCTCTGCCTTTCTATCCTCACTTGCACCAGTTGGTGGCGAGGCATTATCAGCCACTTCCGCCGCCTTGCTACCATCTGCGTCGCCTGCTGTTTCGTCCTGCTCCGGCACATCCTGTGGTTTCGGTGGCGTTGTCCTAACCTCCTCCGCTTCTGTATCGGACATTTCTAGTGGCTTACATCTTGAACGCGGTTGAGTACGGCTCTAGCGTACGAGCGCACGCAATCTAGAGCCACGTCGCCAAAAACTCGAGACTGTCCGCACCGTGGTACACGAGAGTCTCGCCGTGTATGTTTTGCCCTGTGGCACTGCAGGCATAGCGGCGCCCGCCCCTCCGTACCTCCGTGGAGCCTCAACTGGTGAGACAAGTTGTCCAGTGTCACTTCTTTTTTTTTGTGTTAGTCTGGCGATCCTTGTAGTTGACTCGATGTACTCAAACCGGTCAACTTGACACTTTTCTGTGGTAATCTCTTGAACAGTCCCAAACTCCTCCAAGGCCTTGCGGAGAGCGTCATTTGGGACGTCAAAGAAGACTGAGCGCACTTTGACCAGGACGTCTTGCCTGTTAGGATCCGCAGTAGGCACAGTTTTCCTTTCACCTTGAGCCTGCCCAGTCCGCAGTCGATCTTTTGCCGCAGCAGATTTTGTGAGCTTTGTGAGACACGACATAATTATCATCTGCGAGAATCAAGAACCACGTTTGAATGTATCACGGATAGCTTTTATCAGTGTACGTGTTCTCCAAACAGAAAATATTCGAAAATATGCCGTTGAATGAACAGTATTTGATCGAATGAATCAACAGAAAACGACAGAATGTCGAGGTGGAGAGGTGTAGTAGTTAGCACACCATACCAGACATTTGGAAGCCCAGAGTTCGAATCCTGGCTCCACCGTCTATTTTTTGCTTTCGGAAGTTTCGTAAGACATTGATTCAATCGATCAGTATCAGTGTGCGGTGCTGAGCTGGTTGTCCCAATGCCTAAGACGATAGAGATAAAAACGGATATGACGTTAATTATATTAAAACACAGTACAATTCAAAAAAGATAAACTCAGTAAGGAGAACTAGCTTAGCCACACAATAAAATGTTGCCTACTACCCCGAGAAAATAAATATTACTAAAATAATTATCAAGTCCCCTTCAGCAGTGCTTGCACAAACAAACAGCTACGTACGCACAATGTGCTAAAAGTGGACGCGCCATTTACCTACGCCTGACAACCATTTAAATATGCAGGGTCTCGCATTCTCCAAGCGCAGGCTTATAAGACCTTGGCTGTGGATTTGGGCGTCAGCGCTTCGGGCGAGCGGAGCCTCTACCACAAAAATCTGGAACAACTCTCGCTAATGTATTTCGATTGCTTTTGTTTTATTTCTCCCTTCCACCCTCGACGGTTTCTTACTCTCTCCTGCCTTATAGCCTTCATGTGTGCCTATACACGTTTTAAAAGTGCGACCTCTATGCGCCGTCGTTTTTGGGACTAGTGTATGCACGGGTATAGATCTTCAAATCGAATGATATAGTAATATTATTAATAATATTATTAGCGCAGGGTCACCCTTTCTAGTGTCGAGCTGTACAAAGATGCGGAATGTCGTGGATTTTCCTCGCATTATGACCGTCATGAAGAACACAGCGCTATCTTTTCAAGGTTCAAAGCAATATTAAAGCATATAATGCGTTTTTTTTGTTATTTTTTTACGAAAAAACTTATTTTAGCAATTTGTGTGTCCATCTATTTGTGCGTTTTTCTTCAAAAATATAACATGAGAATAGACGATATGCGAAATGTAGAACGCCATCTAGCAGTGCGCCGAAAACTACTTCCGCTATTTTGGAAGCGTCGAGAAAAAAACCAGTGACTCAATCGGCAGATTCCATCTCAACAACCGACCACGCTTTATGCGAGAGATCTGATGCCAAAGTACTGATCCGTTCTTCTGTGGAAGCAGCGATATACCTTCGATTTGTGCGTGACTTGAACGCAAGCGTGAGCAAGATTTACATTTTTTTATTATTCATATTTGTTACTTTTCACGTGGCTTTTGACGAAACCTATTGGCGACAACATGAAAACAAATGGACGTTATCGCACGGCGCGATCTCACTTACAACTATTGAAGTGGGCCGTAACCTCTTCACGCAGTTTTACAGGAGTCGATTCTAAAACTAAGTTGTTTTTTATCCGGTGCATGTTGTAGAGGCGGCCTCTGTTTATCATAATGCGAAATCAGCTCAATGAATGCGGACGAGATCGAGGCTGTGAAGCAAGACATAAAGAATTCACTTTTAATAATCCACGCCACCAACCATCATTGAGAATGCGTATGGTTAACGGTGAACAACGAAAGCTGAAAACATCACAGCGTCTTTAATTTGAGTGCCATTTATGTAAGCAAAAAATTAGTTTGGATCGTCAGGAAACAATTTTAAGGCGCAGTAGCGATTTCTATACAATTGATCTTGCGTCGGTAAACGAGGTTTATAAAACACCTTTAGAACTAAACGGGAGATTTTGTTGATAAAATATTATTGATGACTTAAAGCGCCGTTATGCAGAGTAGGAAACACATAATAGAGGGACGAAGGGTCAGTTTCCTCTCAAATGTCGCAGATACGGAATATTTCTATCTTTTTTATCGAACGCCAAGCTCTGTTACATTACGTGCTTATGTTCATTGCAATGGCTAAAACTCAGATATCAGGGGCGTCCATGAGCTACGCTGCAGATTTGTAGCAACACTGGCGATGCGAACTCTATTTCACGGCCTCCTTTTTTTTTTTCCTTTTAACGCGAAAGCATTAACTTTCCCATGGAGCGAACCGACGCTAACAGCCTTTGAAGTCGCGCCAAACAGCACCTAAACTCCCCTGTCCCAATGGACTGAAGCCGGTCGTCTGTAGCAGCGATTTGATGGATGGGCTCCCTTTGGCTGCCGCGCGGCGTAGTTCCAAGGAACGCCACCAGAGAAGCCCTTTTCATGGCGGCGCAGCGGCCCGGCCGCCGGTACGAGGGAAAGGCTGGCCGCAGAGCGAGCAGAGACCGTCTGGGAAGACTCCACAGTGGCTGCACAGCCGAGCTCAGCGTGCCGCGGCCACTTCACGAGAGCGCGCGCTCGGCCGTCGGCCGGAACCGCGGCAATAGCGAAACGTGGCCCGTCCACGCCAGTACGCCGCTGACAAACTCAGCGAGTGGAAAAACGACCTTCATGCTTTCGCAATCACCTCATAAAAAGTGCTCAGGTGTCCTCCGAATTTTTTTTTGTCGCAGCGGAGGTCAATTATTTTTTTAGTGAAAAGATACTCAAGGGGTGAGATTGGGAAAGTCAGTGCTGTCTTTCTGCCAGGAGTGAACAAATGTTAATTAACTGGCGCGTCATTCATTTACAGTGCTTGAGTTCGATCCTATGTGAAACCATTTTGAGCTATTCGCAGCGCATGAAATATATTGTCCAGCGCAAAATTTTCTTTTCATAACCTCAGAGCTGCCCACCAGTTAGAACTTCTTCCAATGAACAGATATAAAAAAAAAGCGAACCTTGAGTCGCATATATTGGAATGGAGAGGTCTAATGTTAATCAGTAAGACTTCCTGTGTCATTGCGACAAAAAAGGAACCCAAAGTGTTCTTAGAGATGAAACACATGACGGCCTAGTCCTCTCTCCACGTTGGGTGATCAGAAGTCAGAAAGCAATGTAGATGTTGGATCACAACCTATGGCAGAGCGTGTCTGCCTCGCAAATTCTAAGAAACCGAAATTCAAGAAACTGGACGCTGCCAAGGTGGCCGCGCACACATTGCTGCCAGACCACGAAAGAGTTTCGCATATCTTTTATAGACTTCACGTTAAATTATGGCTTCACGTGACATGAAGAGATGACACCGTAACGTAACTTGTAGTTACGTCAGGTCGCGTGATGTTACGGTATCCAGTCGTGACGTCACGTCACGACTGGATACCTTGGTGGGGAGACTAAAATAGTTCATTGATTTTCCCGGTAAATCTGACAGGTTCATCGATGTCAAGTACCGAGATGTATGTTTTTCTTCTAAATTTAGAGGAGAAAATAAATTGTCTTACACTTTACTCTCAAAACCCCCGTATAATGCCTTATAAAGACACATAAACAATTAAGGATTAAATAGTGCATTCTGAGATTTATCGCATTTCGGAGATATACGTTGGTTTCAATAAACTTCTTTTTTTAGTGACGGGCGCTATCTGAGGGTGCTGTCTGTAAATTACAAATGGAATGCAACCAAACATGCCTCAGCCCGTCAGACCACATTGGCATTCCGCTGTGGTATAAGGAGAGCAAGGCGTCTGCTTCGTGCGTAGGTGTTACGATGACGCAGAATAACGGCAAGCTCTGATTAGCCTTGATTGAAAGGATAGTGGGAAGAGGTCAATGCAATCAGCCAACAGGAGCTCGAAATTTTGACATCATCGCAACCCCCGTGTAAAAAGCAAAAGAACTTGCGCGCCGCATTGGTTTTCGTTGCTTTTTATGCCCCATAGCACCGATACTAAGAAAAACAAAGAATCGTAGAAAGATAGGAAATACGCTTGAAGATTGGTGCTGGCGACGTTGGTGGCGCGGTACGATATCCTCCGAAAACGGCGACAACGGGAGCAAATGGTTAAAGAGGGCTCGTACTCATGCGCGGCGGATCGATTGAAAGCCCTATAATTTCGTCGCGCAACCCTTCCGCGCATGGACCCTGACGTAGTGTGTACTGAAAAAGGAGGTGCGGCAGACGCAAACATTCGCTTGATGATTTGGCATAATCATAATGAAGAACCAGGTTAGGGATGTTTTTTTTTTTTATATTATCTGTACCGCTTCAAAAAAGTAAACCATGTGCGCCGGACGGATCTTGTTCCCTATTAATACATATTTCTTAATCAACTTGTCCTGCCACTACACCGTAGTTTGCTATAAAAATGGGCTTTTATTTGCAACATCTTATTTATTTTAGTTTTTCCTTGGATATTTTACGAGAGAAAATCCACAGCATGGTTTGAGACTTCCGGAAATTGCATTGTCAGAGAAGAGAAAAGTAACGGTTGTGATTGTTTATTAATAGGGGTTGAATATTTATGGCCCACATAGTGCATTGTCAATAATGACATTTGATAAGGCGATAACAACTGAAGAAACAAAACGCTTAATGAGCGAAATTTTGCCCAAGACGAAATAGGAAAGGGCTAGGGAGGCTCAAGTGAGGGTGGGTGCAACTGGTAGATCGGCGATCACGGGACATAGACGCCATTTAATTGCTAAATTGTGCTGGGAGTCTATGGGGCAAAGGGTCGTTTTCTTTCCTAACTCAGGTCATAAAGGCCCATTAAGATGCTTGAGTAATTTTCACAGGGTACAAATGATTACTTTTCCATAACCACCAGTTTCGTTGCGATAGGTTAAGTATTTTTTTAACGCGAAAAATGGTAAATTCCGCCATCTTGGACGTTGCTACTTGTCTGGCAACCCTGCTTTCTCCGCTCGACGTTTGCGATTCTCGGAGCGAGAAGGAAGCGAGAGAGGCTGCGCCGATGCGCTCGTTGCTTGCAATGGGAGGCGAGAGGAGGAAAGGCGCATGGAGCAACAGAGTTGCAACAGAGCGGGCGCCTCCTCTCGTGCAGGCAACACTGGCGCATATCCTTTCTTGAATCCTCTCCCTCAGGCGCCGCCATTAAATTGCAAACGCTCTCGAGGTTTTGAGTTGCGCCCACCCTCACCAGAGCCTCCCTAGAAAGGGCCAGCGTCACAGGCGCCGATGGCGGCGAGACAGCAGAATCGAACGCTGGCGTGAGACTCATCCCGGCTCGCCACGTGGGGCCACTTTTGTACACCCATATGCTTCTGGAATAATCGGCGTAGGAGATTCGGCGCATAGAACATTCTGACCTAGAACAGACGACAAGGTTCTCAAACTTACGAGAACGCCAAATTGAAAGAATAGATAAGAGACGCGCAGTTCCCAGGAATTGAACCCGGAGCCTCCGCACGAAAGCCAAGCACTGTAACCACTCGGCCACGCACTCGCTTGCAACGCGCTGGCAAGATGCGCGAAATGCTAGGAATTATAACGCCCGAAGTTTCCCCCAGAAAGCTCCGGTGTCTTCATCGCAGTCCGTCATGAATTTTATACTATAATTCTAGAGGAAAATGTCCGGCATCCTCCAATGAATTTCGGGCTTTTCAAAACGGTTGGATATTGTCACTATCCTTCTAGAACGTGGACGAAGGGGGCCGTAGCTCCCGCCGAGAAGAGACGACACGCAGCCTGGTTGTGAGGGTGAACGATGACTGACCGGAGTGGTGTGCGCTCAACGGCGTTTATTCGGCGCGGTGATCAATGTTGCCCGGCGAGCCAGGCGGCCGCAGACGGGCGGACTGGAGGAGGCGCTACATACTTGTCACAGATATAAACACGGACATCTCGGTGGTCTCGTTGAGCTCGTATTCCTGGCACCGCATTATTGAACAAAAAAAAAATGCGTCGAAACCACATTCACGACATCACCCATTGAAGGTCTTTATACCTAGCAATTTCCAGCTTTACTTGCACAAAAAAAAAAACAAAAAAAAAACAGAGGCGTGTGTTGCATAAATTATTTTAAAAATAAGGCAAAGTCGTCAGCTACTGAACAACTTCAACTCGTCGCTTTAAAATGAGCAGGCATAAAGCGTGTTTCACATTCGGTGATTTTGGCCCTAGAGCGGCGCGATTTCTGCCGTCGCGGCGCTCTGGCCTGCACCAGCGGTTGAGCGGCACGAGCGCCGCGACGGCAGAAATCGCGCTGCTCTAGGGCCAAAATCCCTGCATGTGAAACACGCTTAATAGTTTGTCTGCTCCCTTTTTCCGCTTCTCTGTCGCTGTTTTCCTCGTCTTTTCTCTATGGAGCGCCGAACTCAAGGATGGTGATTGGTCGCGTTTTGCTCCCGTCTTTACCCCCCTGCCGTTCGGTATGCAGGGGAGGACGCCGTTGCTGTGGCTGTAGCGAAGCATGCTAACGCCCGAACAAAACGCGCCATTGTTCCGAGGACGGGGGGCTCTTCGAGGTGCACTTTGAAGGCACTCTTTTGAAAGCCAGTCTTTTGTGGAGACGCTCGAACGATTAGCACTCAAAGGAACACCTCGCATGGAAGGAGGACGGAACAGGGGTGTATCTGAGCGTGCAACATCATGGAAGGTGAAACAAAAAAGTAAAAACCCCTGGAGATACTCGAGATAATGAAGCCATTTTCCCTAGAGTAAGATGATATTTGGCTTGTTTTCTCGTCTATTGTAGAAAAAACATTCCCTGGCGCGCAAGGTGACAGATGTGCGCATTATGAACAGAAAGCTCTAACTTATTTTTTTATTTATGCAGACGTATTACTACCGCAACCGCTGAGGCGTTTGGAGTGAACGGGCGACACACAAAAAGAAGGAGGATAGACCTGCCGCATTAGTTTTAATCTAGCGTTCTCTCAGTTATTATTTTTTTAAATTTTCTTTATATATTTACAAAAACTACTGCTTTACCTTGGAAGGTGCCGTAGGACTGTTTGTCAAAGCCCAAAATATAGAATAGAATAAACATTTTGTTACTGTAACAAAGAAAACAAAGAAGCAACTATTATTCAGACTGTTAAATTAGATGTACATAACTGACACTCTGCGTTCGGCCAAACCAAGTATGCGCAGGGCATCCACTAACATAAAAAGAAAATAATTGCCAAGACATATCTTTAACAGTAAAATACTCAACAAGCAGACTCACAGAACCTACTTACAATCACATATATTAACTAGAAAAGCAAACCATCCAATGGCACATCATAGGGCCTAATTTCCCATTTTGTCAAAAGAAAATCTCGCGTATGTTTGTTGCACCCCCCCCCCCCCCCCCCCCCAAAATGTATCGCTCTAACCCAACACTACATCAAGTGCTTTTTTCAGAACCATCCGACTAAATGTTAGAATTCCCCAATCCAGCACCTTCATTGATTGGAGGTGCTGCAAACATTCAGTGTCTGGAATCGCGTTGCCGCAGTCATAGTCTCTATTGCTATCAACGCTGATTTTAGAATTGCTATTACTCTTTGTTAAATCAAGTTTCGTACTAATTTTATTATATTGCTCTTTTATTGTTTTTTTTTAACTTTATGTTTTTGTTACACTTCACACTACTCTGTGAAGTGCCGTTAGTTCCATAAAACAATAATTAATGATATGAAATGAAATTGTCCGCGCACTGGAGCCCAGGACTCCCTCCAAAGCAAGGTTTGCGCTCTATCGCATTATCAATACATTGGAGCGAATAGAGCCACAAAGAAATCTGCGCTAGGGGCAGCGGCTTTCCATTCTCGTATTTTGTTGTAGAAGCCGCCATTTTGGTGCTTAGTGCAGAGCGGGCGCCAAAGGCCGCTTTTAAAAGGTCCGTCAAGTAATATTGGCGGTCGCGACGCCCGTGATTTGGCCCAAATCCTCGCCACACGCTGACGCAGCGTTCGTGTCAATACGTGCTGAGTGTTTAATAGGAAGAAATGGCGGACAGTCGTTGGCGCAGCCTTTTCAGAAAGGGTTTATTGTCGATTTGGATGAATGGAAAATGCAACTTCCTGATTATAAGTAATGTTGTGAAAAAGCTACAGCGAGACCATGGTAGTTTTTGGCGGACTGTTTCTAACATTTATAGAGGAAGGAAAATCGTTCGTTTGTTAGCATTTCAAATAAAGTTCCCGATAAATCGCCAAAGTAATTTAAAGAAAAAACATGGTACACATTTGCGCTACCCGTAAGGGGAAACACTGCGACAGCTAAGGCGTGACGTGAGAGCAGCTAACATGCCATTTCAGAGCAAACGGGCTGATTGAACGATGAAGTTGCGAGCGTGCAGCATAGAGTCCGCATACGCGTTTCTGATTGAACCGAGTAACACACCGGACGCGAATTTCCTAGCGTTTTGGAACCAATGAGGGTGTATGAAGCGGACATCATTTCGTGAACCTGTTAAACAATTTTACTGGAAACAAACTAGGACTGCCTTAAGATAATTGTATATCACTTCAAAAATCACGCGCCCAAGTTTGAAAGTCAGGGAACGATGAAGCTGCGTGTGTATGCGTGAACCGTTCCCAGTCGTTGGTGTGGCTTCCTCAACGTCCTATGCAATGTTATTGGACGCAAGCTAACAACGCCTTGTGGTCACTAAAGAATGCATTCAAGATCACACACTCAAGTTTCAAGCGTGAAGCTAGCTCCACCTAATTTTACGCCCGTGGTTTCGCCGGCTTAACACTCACCTAGCTGTATTAGTTTTGGTATCACCCGATAACTTTCTCGCACCAATGGCGAAAACGCTTTCTTTTTTTATTGTTTCAATTATCAGCACATTTATGTTCAGGTTTCTACGTTCCGTCATGGTGTCACATCATGACGAACTGTCACATGACGCCACGTGACTTAATGTCACGTCACAGCGTCATGTGTCCTCACGTGACTTGATGACATCAGGGGACTCAATGAGTCACCCAACGTCATTAAGTCACAAGGCGTTACTATGCAACTTGATTTGGCACGACAATGTTACGTCATGGTGCCAGCTGACGCCAAGTAAGAGGTGACGTGATGCGCGGCGTGACGTCGGGGTTGTGCTGAGCGCCGTGACGTGAGCGGCATGACGCGAATGTCAAATCATTTGGAGGTATGGCGAAAATGGCCTGCGTCGATATGCAGCACGGCAGACTGCGCGAAACCCGCGAAGTGTCTTCCCCCAAAAGAACTGAAAGACGTTTACAAATTTTTGTAATGCGAAATTAGAGCGCAGCTCTTGAGGCATTTTGATTTTGCGGTATACTGTGACGGAAAGGTGCGCAGGAGGAGGAGGGGAGGGCACGAAGGAGGAGGGAGGGTACGGAGAAGTGGGAGGAGAGGGTACCGGCGCGATAAGGAGGAGAGGAGAAGGAGGACGAGGAGGGGAGGAAGAGGAGGAGGAGGGGAAAAAAGAAGGGAGAAGAGGGAGAGAAGAAGGAGGAGGGAAAACTACGGGAGATCTTCACCTCCCTTTCTCCTCCTTCGGAGAAGGGCAAAAGAAGGAGGGAAGAGTAGAGGCGGGGGACGAGGAGGGGAGGGTCCACCCCTTCTCCGCTCCTCCCCCTCCGCATAAATCTCAGTATTCCACATAATAAATCTTCATAAAAAACTGACAGAAGCGACGCCATTTTTTGTTTTTTGTTTCCCCACGCACTCAGCTTGAATGCCTATTGGTGGTGTTGATTTGTCATAAAGACGCCTTCAATCTGTGTACACTCCAAGGAGTAACCTAATGTTTATAGGACAGTGAGCTTGTCTTCAGGAGAAGTGAGCATGGCAAGAACACCTATTTTTGTAGAACAAACCATCCGCGCGTGCGCCATTCTTCAACGAGTGTCAAATCTTTGCTGTGACGTCCGAAGCTTAAATCTCGGTTTCGAAACAACCAGTTGCCTTTAAAACGTTAGTACCCACCGACCACTAGATGGAAGAAGAAAGCACTCGCACGTAAAAAGCGTTCTTCAATGTGAACCGTTTTCGCATCCCCCAGTGGTGGCTCCTTTCGGGGTACTGCCGCATTTCCGGTTTGTCCCGTCCAAATCCCCTTATCTTTTTCAGGCGATTGTTTCGCGCCCCCTGAACCGAGACATCACGCTGTCACGTACGTCGCATTTCGATTGTGATCGGCCGATGTGGGCCTCCGTCTTTTGTTGTTATCCTTACTTGCATTTTGTTCTTCTCATCTCCCGCGCACCAACAGCGCAAACGTTCGCACGAAGAAGCATTTACTCCGACGTAAATAAAAAATGTAATTTTCTTAAATGGTGGATTCCGAGATCTTCTTCATTGAGTTTTTTTTTTCTTTGTCTTTTGTGGATAGCAATTGGTGAACAGAAGATTCCAGCTATTCTTGGCACGATGTTTCCATTACAAGAGGTGACTAAACCAGAGTCCTGACTATAGTGGAGCTAATATCGTACGCAGTATTAGTTCTGGCGGGTCTTGCACGTCACGCACTGTGCAAGGTCACGCGGGATGCTTCTATAGCAGAATTAGTGTCATGGACCACCAAGCGTACATTTAAGGTTACTCGCGTATTTCACAAAGAACCAAGCGTAAAACTGTCATTGCACGTGTGTTATATGAGTAAATGTAAATAAACGACTGAACATAGAGATTTATCGATCACTGAGGTTTTTAACATGTATAACGCAGTAGTGTTATGACCCGTCTACATCTCCCTGTACTTGTGAGGATTGACCTTGCATTCTGGTGCGGACGACGACCAAGCGAACGTCGAGACGGTTGGCGTGCGATCCGAACCCTTTTTGCACGTTCGACCGAAACCGGAGAAGCGTTTCTCTCGGGCCTCGGCTCAAGGGCATCAGAACCGAAGTGGCCGTCGGTGCGTTCTGTCTACGGCGTCTGCATTCCGCGGAGGTGTCTGCATTCCACGGGAGCGCCAGACAGAATCCCACCCTGAACAGATGGGCAGTCTGTTGTGTCTGCGTCTACCGCATGCAAGACAATCGCCTACTAGTCGCCCTCAATTCGGAGAAGAACAACGACCGAACATCGGAGCCGAGAGGAGGAGGCTGACGTCGAGGCCAACATTGGAATGCGGCGTTAACCAACCAATGGCACGGCAGCTCCAGAACCCCGATTTTATTATATAAGGACCTGTTCGCTGCCCATTCGGCGCGCTCCTTTTGCCAACATGCTAAACGATATACCCATGTAAATAAACTAGTTTTCTGTCCTGTTAAGTTTTCCCAATCTGCTTCCCGACTGTCTGGCTGGGACGTTCGCGAGAGAGGTTGGACGCCAGCGAGATGGCCATGCTACCCGAGAGACCAGGCTGGGCGTCGACTCGTAACAGCTGGATGGCAGCGGTAGGATGCTGAACAACGCGGATCAAGACCCCCCGCAGACTCCACGAACCGATGACCACACATGTGGGTGAGTGTTCGGCTTTTGTCCCTAGAGACACACCAGGCTTTCGCTACATTTAATTGTTTTGTTAGACGAAGCGGGTGGTTGAGATTGTTCTGAGGCGTGGGTTTTAAAGAAGCCGTCAGGATAGTAACAGAGCCAACATTCAGAGCAATCATAAACCTCAGTTCGTTAAGCAAGGCGGATCTGATTCTGATTTGCGAGGAACTGGGTGTGGAGGGGGTGAGAAACAAAACGAAGGCGCTCATCATTGAGGCCATCAAAGCCACGGGAGCAGATGCGGATGAGCTTGCGGAGAGTTTGGACTTAGCTAAGGACAGACAAAGAGAGGAGCTCGAAAAGAGGGAGCGAAGCGACCGCATTCGTCGCGAGGAGCTCGAGCTTGAGCTAAAGAGGCAACAGCAGGAAATAGAGCTCAAGAAACTAGATCTCGAGTTAAAGAAATCTCCATCGGACGACGGAAGCGGAGCGGGCTCTGGCGGCGGAGACAGGATATCCTTCAAGACGAAAAACCTTATGCAGCCCTATAAGGTAGGAGAGGATATTGGCCTGTTTCTGGTCAATTTCGAGCGGACTTGCGAGAAGCTAGCGTTCGCTCGTAATACCTGGCCGCAGAGACTGCTAACCCTGTTGCCGTGTCAAGCAGCCGACGTCGTAGCGCGGCTCTCAAAGGAGGACGCTGAGTGCTACGACGTGGTGAAGTCGAATCTCCTTAAGAGATACCGTCTTTCCACGGAGGCGTTCCGGCTGCGCTTTCGACAGGCCAAAAAGGGGAAGGACGAATCATACCTCGAGTTTGCGTATGACCTAAAGGCCAATCTCATTGAATGGCTAAAGAGTGCTGAGGTATTCGACAATCTCAAGAGTGTGGTGGAGTGCTTCTGCTTGGAGCAGTTTTACCGCTCCATCCCTGAGCAGACGCGACTCTGGATCCTCGACCAGAGGGAAGTAAAAACAACCCAGAGGGCAGCAGAGCTGGCGGAGGAGTACGCGGTACGCAGAAACCTTCGCGAGGAGGACCGCTATGGTTCGGGTCGCCGGGACACAGAGCCACAAGGCCATTCACGAAAAGGAAAATTCGGAGAACGAGAAAATTTCACAAAGGAGGCTGCGCCCGAAACCCAAGGTAACGAAAGGGGGAGTCGTCCTAATGAGTAACATCAAGCGATCAAGGAGAGTTCGGGCACAAAGCCTGAACAAAAGACGGCGTTCGAAGCCAAGAAGCCGATGGGGTGCTTCAAGTGTCAAAAACCGGGGCATATCGCGGCCGGATGTAGGTCTCCCAACGTCGTGTTTTCCTACATAAGTGAGAGCGAGGAAAACCGGCGGCTGCTGGAGCCGTACTTGAGCGACCTGACTGTGAACGGGAAGGCGTGCAAAGTTCTCCGAGACTCGGCTGCCACAATGGACGTGATCCACCCAACCTACGTAGACCCCAACGGGTACACAGGGGGTTATGCGTGGATCAGGCAGGTAGTCGAGGAGCACAGTGTGTGCCTCCCGGTCGCCCGAGTTTGCATAGAGGGTCCGTTCGGTACGTTCCACACCGAGGCTGCGGTGTCCAGCAGCCTGCCGCTTCATTACCCCTACATCTTCTCAAACAAGTCTGATCAGATGCTCCGAGAGAAGGGTCTTAGCTTTTCAGTGGGTTCTGTTCAAGCTCTAACTCGCTCTAAGGCACGGGACCTTGCTACAAAATTTCAGTACGAATCGGAGTGCTCGGATTCGGCTGAGACGGTGTGTAAAGAAGTTACGGACGAAAAAACTAAGGATCAGGCGGACAGTGCTCAGGCACCTGTAAGGGAGACTGATCCCGAGATCACGGAGGCTGGGCCAAGCGCGGCGGAAGACGCTCAGCATCTCGCAGGGGAGCTGGAGCCAGAGGGAATCGCCTTGACACCGGCGTCAGCTAGTTTTCAGAGGCTTTTGAGCGTCGAGCGATCAACTTTGATCGCAGAGCAGGAGGGGGATCATTCGCTCCAAAACTTGAATGAGTGTTGCCAGGAAGGCCTAGCTCGGAAGAACGTTACGTTCCACAAGCGATCGGGTGTCTTGTACCGAAAGTATCGAGACCGCAAAGGGGTACAATTTGATCAACTTGTCGTGCCAAGCAGGTACCAACGAGACCTTCTCCACCTGTCCCACGGCGGCTCGTGGTCTGGCCATTTGGGGATCAAAAAGGCGAAGGCACGCTTGTTGCAGGAATATTACTGGTCTGCTACGTTGCCGGGACGAGGTTTACCATTGAAACAGACCATTGTCCTCTCACCTGGCTAAGGAACATGTCGCCCAAAAATGGTCGTCTCCTCCGCTGGAGCCTCGCGCTGCAGCAATATTCGTTTGACATTAAGTACAAGCGGGGTAAACTGCATACGAACGCTGACAGCTTGAGCCGCTGCTCCTAGGCTGATGGAATCGATGAAAGGGATTTCCCCCTTTTGCGGAAAGTCTATTTGTGCGTCCACAAAATTGTTAGTGAAACATTGATACTAGGTTTTAAGGAGTATTCCTAGTTTGTATGAGTCTTAACTGTGCATTTACGTTAGTTATTTTGGTGTTTCTTTTCACGGGAGTCCGAGTTTATTGCTTTTGTTCTCAGTATTTGTTCCAAGCATAGCAATGTTGAATTTTGTTTTGCTTTTGTTAAGGACCTTTTGGTGTTATGCCTGGTGTGTCTCGGGGGATGGGCTGGGCGCTTGCCTACTGGGTGGTTTGAGGTTGTCGACTGCGGGAGTCCTGGTTATCATTGTTGTTGAACCCACCCAAGACACGGCAGATGCAAGACCTAAAGCGGCTGGGATTACAGCGTCACCATCCCAGCGTCATCGACTGCGATCTTCGGCCGAGTGGCTGCTGACCGACTCCACCTCAGGATCGACTTCGGGCGGCGGAGGTGCTGTTATGACCCGTCTACATCTCCCTGTACTTGTGAGGATTGACCTTGCATTCTGGTGCGGACGACGACCAAGCGAACGTCGAGACGGTTGGCGTGCGATCCGAACCCTTTTTGCACGTTCGACCGAAACCGGAGAAGCGTTTCTCTCGGGCCTCGGCTCAAGGGCATCAGAACCGAAGTGGCCGTCGGTGCGTTCTGTCTACGGCGTCTGCATTCCACGGAGGCGTCTGCATTCCACGGGAGCGCCAGACAGAATCCCACCCTGAACAGATGAGCAGTCTGTTGTGTCTGCGTCTACCGCATGCAAGACAATCGCCTACTAGTCGCCCTCAATTCGGAGAAGAACAACGACCGAACATCGGAGCCGAGAGGAGGAGGCTGACGTCGAGGCCAACATTGGAATGCGGCGTTAACCAACCAATGGCACGGCAGCTCCAGAACCCCGATTTTATTATATAAGGACCTGTTCGCTGCCCATTCGGCGCGCTCCTTTTGCCAACATGCTAAACGATATACCCATGTAAATAAACTAGTTTTCTGTCCTGTTAAGTTTTCCCAATCTGCTTCCCGACTGTCTGGCTGGGACGTTCGCGAGAGAGGTTGGACGCCAGCGAGATGGCCATGCTACCCGAGAGATCAGGCTGGGCGTCGACTCATAACAGTAGCGATTACAAGACCGCTCAACCTTATGGTGCCCCGTTGAAACATCAAAAAGGTAAGACGCGGAGATTGAGTAAAATATCGTTGAATGCGGTATGATTACTGAATGCGCTATATATAGCGAATTTAGCCATTGACGCAAGAAAAAAGGTATCGTGTACAAATACTTAAAGGAATATATTGTTAAACACTTAATACAAAAGCCGCAGTTGAGGGAAATTCGTCACATAAAGGTGTAATGATAGCTGAGATTTTTTTTAATACAACGGGAGTGATTATAAGCGAAGGAAGCTGCACTTACCATTGGGAAGGTCGATCACGACGGCCGTTTTGATCGTACCTGTACGTGGAAAAACGTCGATACGTTTTTTTTTTCTACTCGTCTTATCCCAAAACTTATTATCGTTTTCCATCGGTAGAAAACCAACAATGATACCAACAACAAGAGAACAAAAGTGAGCCTAAACAACACCATGGATAATCGAAAGGTAGAGCAATGCGGCGAACGGAAGTCGGAACCAGGAAAAGAATGCCGAGCGAAGCACGTGTCGCTGAATCGGCCGAAATTTCGTTGCGATTGAATTGAATTTGGTTTGATTGCAGAGACGTGGGAGGCGAGGGCCGGAGGTGTTTGAGGCGCGTTTTACGCATGCGGGGATTCCCCAAATTACAGGCTGCTCCCTGATTCGTTTAGGGAAACTCGAAAGAGCGAATTTTCGTTCGTCGCTTGGATATCTTTGGTGCAGCAAAATACGGGGAAGGGGGAGAGTGAAACCGCCTCTAGTTGGGTAGAGTGGTGCTTGTTTTCATGTAGTCCGAGGGACAAAAGAGGGAACCGATGGAAGTGACCACAGTCGCTTTTCTTTTGCGCGTTCAAAAACTTCCACTCAGAAAAAAAGGGAATGGCTCTTGGAGGTCAAGACGAAAGCCGCACCTCTTGCCGCAGCAATATATTTGAAAAAAAAAATACCTGTAGAAGACGATGAAAAGCCATCTGGACATAGGAAAGTAACCCTCAAAGGTATTGTCCGGTGAAAACCGGAAGTTGTGAAGGTCTTGAGATGATTAACTGGATAAAGCCTAATGATTGATATAATACATTTTTGTTCTATTGAACGACATCGACATTTAGTGTAATTAATGGTGGATGATTATACCGAACTGCATGCCAAGTTTCGCAGGTATCAATGATTGCGCTCCCACGCCTGATATGACGTCACAACAGGCTTGCAACTGTCAGATCCTGTTCCTCATTCAACCGTGGGAACACAGTGCTCCCGACGCACCGTAGCCTTTCATTTTACTTGCCACTAAATTTCGCAGAGTAGTGGAGCGTGACAACCTCACAACGAGAGTTCCCTTTCATTCACAAAAACATTTCTATCGCAGCAGCGAGGGTGAACCACACCGTAGCGCTCACGTTGAGGAGAAAATTTGAAAGGCGCTTCAAATCGGCGCGATCTTTGCGTCCCTTTTCGTCAGAGCCTCCGCTGCATTTAAGGTGGAAGACGGAAATGCAGTTTATCCATGCTTGGCTCAAGATACAGTTACTCGTCCAGAGGAGCACATAAAATTCAGATTCGCCGTGGAATATCTCATTGGACATGGTCTCATTGGACATGAGGTCTAAATGTATTCTTGAATCCGACACCTGACGGGACGATTCCTTTAAGGTACAGCTGCAGCAGAAAAAGATTATCACAAGTGAGCGATGACTGGAACGGCAAAATCGCGACGGGCAGCGCTGTACTTCCCGAGGGCACCGATAGGGAGAGTGTTAACCACGTTCCTTGTCACAACGCGGGGGTGGCCGGGAATAAAATTGAGGGATAAGATAACTTTCGAAATGCGGGCTTAAGAATGAACTGCTTTCTGCCGGACACCCCTGCGTTGAGACATGGAACGTGACTTGCACTCTCGCAGTATAGGCACGCTTGGGTACAGTAGAGCCGCGTGTCGCGATTTGGCCGCTCTAGTCGTCGGTCACTTGTGCTAATCTATTTATGCTGCAGCTGTGCCGTTTTTTTAATAAGCACGAACAAAATCTGACAGGAAGAAAAAAAAAAGTCATGTTGGCTGGTGTCCAGGCTGGAGAATGTTTCAAATAAAGAATTGAGTATTCATAGTCAATTCCTGAAGATATCTAGGAACGTTAAAACTACTCCACTGCTATGAATAATAATTATATTCTGTGAGTTCATACCGCTGGAAGGTCGTCAAGCCAAATGAGCGTCTGGTGCCTCAGCTGTAGCCGAGAAATTTAGCAACTGTAGTACAGTATCTCTGTCTAGTCCACCCATTGAACCTGTGCCCCTTGATGACTCTGCAAATGTTTTTAATTCTGTTTGTGTTGATTCATTCTCTGATGCGTCTTTTGTTGTGATATTATCTGTTCATCTTCATTTCTATGTACCCCATTGTACTTGAGACCGGAGGCATTGCTAGTGTAATGGATAACTTAAAAGTGCCTTGTTCCGCAGGGATTGACGACATTAACTCCAAATTTCTAAAAAGCACTAAGGAATATTCTTCTATTATACGTTGTAAGATACTCGAACAGTCTATTGCTATTGGTTGCTCACCGGATGATTGAAAGGTGGGTATGGTGGTGCCGATACATAGGAATGGACACCGACATTCTCCCCTCAATTTTCGTCCATTTCTCCAACAAGCATTCCATGCGAAATTCTTGAACACGTCATTTATTCACTCCTGGCCAACTATCTGGAATGAAACTCTTTTTTCACTCAATGGCAACATGGTTTTCGTAAATCATTTTCATGCGAGAAGCAGCTTCCTACCTTCACTCATGATCTTCATCTTTTTTTTTTTTATCGCACTTCCAAAATTGATTGCATCTTTCTTGACTTCTCAATGACATTCGATAAAGTACCTAAAAATATCTGCTTCAGAAGCTTAGCAAATTAAATATTGACCCTAATGTACTTGCCTGGCTTCATTCCATCCTAACTAATTGGTCCCAACTTCTGTTCGCGAATAATACATTCTCCAGTCTGGAGGATGTATTGCGTTATATACCGTGAAGTGATTAACGACTCCGATGTTTTTTGTTTGTTTTTTTGTCTTCAGTCTGACCTGAATCGTGTGTCCGAGTCGCGTGATTTATGGAAAATGAAACTTAATGGGAAAAAAATGTAAAGTAATGACTGTTTCCCGACTTAACACCGACTCTTCTTGCTACTTCCTTAACAACACTTCCTTGTAACAAGTATCATCTTATAAGTACTTAGATGTTCATATTGCGTCCAGTCCATATTGGAAAACTCACACTTAGTACATAACAAGTAATGTAAATCGTATGCAAGGCTTCCTCAAACGAAATTTGCCGTTTGTGCCAGTATCTCTAAACCTCCTCCTGTATAAAACACTTGTTCGTTCAAAGCTGAAATATGCCTCTGCCATTTGGGACTCCGGCACTGACGTATTAACATCTGCCGTCGAAGCCATTCAAAATAGATCTGTTCGCTACATTCTTACTCATTATCACCGCACCGCCAGCGCAACATTCATGAAACTAACTTTGAACCTGCCCGATCTTGCACTTTGTCGTAAACTGCCGTTTGTGCCTATTTCATAAGGTCTTTCATAATTCTTCCTTGCGTGACAGACTGCTAACTCCACCTTCCTACATCTGTTCACGTCTTGATCGCGTGCACAATATGGGTCTTCCTGCCTGTAAGACTACCACTTTTTACTATTCTTTTATTCCCGCAACAACGGCCTCATGAAACCACCTTCCATCGTCCATAGCATGTATAACTGATCCCATCATCTTTAAGCGTTGCCTAGATAGTCACATCCCTGCATCTCATTACAAATGTCGCGTTTGTGCCCTTAGATTTTGTCTCTATTCTTTTTTTTTTTTGTATTTGACCTGTTAACCCACTCCCCTCTGTAATGACTTCGGGCCCAGAGGGATTATTAAATAACTAAAAATAAAACCCCTAGAACGCGGTTTTTAACGTTCACCACGCAATAGGTATACACCACATCACACCAGCGCGTTTCTCATCCAGATCGAAATGGTAGGGGTAGGCATGGAAGTCGGCATGCCTGGGCTCTGCAGCGTCAGTTTGCTCCTCGCGCTTCTGGTGTGGTGCGCTGTGCGCTCGGCCACCGAGTGCTGGGAAGCGCGTACTGCAGAAAGAAAAAAAGAAGAAACATTTTCCCGCTTAATATATTAACCAGCTAGGAAACGCTTGTCACTTATTCCGTCATTAACGACTTGGCAATATATGATGAATAGATGGGTGTACACGGCCGAACCTTATGAATTGGGTGGCGGCTTGCGACACCGAGGAAGGGTTTTGTTCTGCAGACTATAAAGTATGCGGAATTGTCCCGATTCCGCGACGTCGTTGTTCAACTCTGAGATTGCGTCGTTCAACCCGATCTCGAATTGAAAAGTCCGAGCGCCATACCTAACTGTGACTCAGCGCTATATTCGTTTCACCGCAAGTCCAGACGCAGACGACGCTACAAGCTGATGGGATCAGTCAGGCAGCTTCAAAAACGCACCATCATGGCGTGCGAAATGTTTCGGTACGTTTTCTATCATCGTTAGACCAATCATAAACCGAAGAGGACCAGTGACTTGTGCTTTTGACACTGATTGATTGGTACCAGTAGCTCGTAGCGTCGGCTGCGTCTGGACTTAAGCTCAAACGAAGTATGGAGACGAATTGTTCGTTGGCATGCACGGCCCGAAGTTGCTCCTTTAAGCCACCGGACGTGCTGGCTGGCAGATGACCGCGCCGCCTCCTGTGAACTAACTGGTGTGTAACAAAACAGTTTGTAAAGTAGTGGGACTTGAATCAAGGACATCCAGACATTCGGAATCCGATATCATTATTCGTGGGTTATTCTAACAAATACAATTTTCAATATAAATATTTTTTAGGAGTATGAGAGCTAAGAGATGCATGAAGCATACGTAAGCGTACATTGGCAGCTGTTTTTTTTTTTAGAAAAACTAGATTTTTCTTGTTTCCGTCATATAACGAAGCGGGCGAAATGTTCGTAATCGCTGATACGGAAACATAACTTGAAACCAAAACGTCTGCCTCGTAAACACCGACACTTTTTTCGGTTCATAAACTAAAACCAGGCATTTGGTTACCCGAACGACATTGCTCAGTTATGTTTCTGCACACTAGCACTTATTTGTAGTCAGTTGAACCGTTCAAGAGTCAAGAAAAATTCCGACAAGGTGTTTAAGATATGTCTGATAGAAGTGTTCCTTGTTTGTCGTCCAAGTGGGACGAAACCTCAAGTTTCACACTATGATGCAAGTGCTTGACTGCACAGAAGACACGAAGTGCTGAGACCAATTTAGCAAATACGGGCAACTTTGCGGGATTATCTGAAATTATACCAGCCAGGGAAGATATCATTCGTTAAAACCTCCGAAAATCTGACTCTTCTACGCACGTGTCTTTAAAAACTTGTAGAAGACCTTGTCAGTGTTTTATTTTCTCCACCTTCAAATGTATCGCCCAACTATAGTCGTAATTAATCTTTCACGGAAATATCCTCGACTACTACACATTACGACTACTGACTATCTGATATATTGAAACTTGTTTGTGATAACGCTAAGGAAGTGACAGATATCGTCTTCCGTTCGCAAAATTAGTTCTTTCATTTTTGTTCTAAGATATTTCGGTGAAAACCTCTGAACATCGGAGAATTTTTTCATACCCTTTAGGGATTGGTCTTATAAAATAAACTGTGCAAGGAAAGGTACTTGAACGCTGTTCTCCGCCTAGGGAAGTAAGAACAACGCGTGCCATTGTCCACTCCTTTGTGTTTTACGTCTGTGTGTGCGCATACAAGTTTCGGCAATACAATGAACCAACTAGACCCACAACAAGTGTTGCTTAACAACAACAAAGAAGCATGCCGAAACGCATATTGTCAAAACACAAGGCATCAAAGATGATTCTTCAGCACTACGCCACCCACTTGTTTTCTAAAACCTTCACTACTCCGCAGAGGTTGTTGATACTCATAACATGTACAATGGGCAGCTTTCGTCTGAAGACTTCGCGCAGTAAGCTGTTTTTTTATTGTATAATAAAGTTTGGAACGATGAGTACATTAACAGGGACGAGTCCGAAAAAAGGTCCACACAATCGGGAATGTCTTTAATGTTTACCTTACTTCTTTCAGTGAGCAATTGAGTGATACAAATTTACATGACCTTTCTGGAGGCGTGTACGTCAGGACATTTTCAACACAAATAACCTAAAGGTAAATAAAGTGCCAATTAAAAACGAAATTGGAATATTGGATGCAGCAAGTGACCGAAAGGCTAATTTCGAAATACACTCAGATTTCTGAAAAAAAAGAAGTACCATAACTGTATAGACTTTCGCAAATACGGCCCCAGGGTGCCGCCACCTTGCTGGTAGTTAGCCACATCACATAATCCCCAATGACGTGCAGTGCAGTATAAATAAAGCACAATATTGCTTCACAACATCAATCTAACCCTATGCTAAGGAGCTATGTTTGTCAATTTATTCTACCCTATTTCTTTATGGTAATAATTGCAGGAAGCATGCATATGCCCAAACAAAATCTACCCTACAGTTGCTAATAGGGTGAAATATCAGTAATGCATCATAAAACAAGTTAAAGCGATTGTATCATTTACACTTGTTTTATGATGTGAGGATGCAAACTTATGGAGGTAGTGTCAGCTCTTCCTTGCGGTACATTGAGTGAGGTGACACGAGGGTGCTGGGGTCACTACCATCAAAGTGGTCTGGTGCTTATAATGTTGCCACAGCCAGGCTGCTTTATACATTAAATAAATAAAGAAAAATTCTTGAACTCACGTCTTCAAGATAGTACTTATTCACGTGCGATACTGGCAACCTTACCAACTCTTGTCGTTGGAACTACTCGTATGTCAAGAAAGCAATGACTGTCTCGTGCTACGCTGCACACCGAAGTCATGAAATGAAGTCGTCCTGTTCTGTCATCCACCACTTGTTGAGTCAAAAGTATGGCTATAGTGGTATGACAGTGTTGTCCTGCCCCCAAAATAGCGAATCTTGATTCGTCTGCTCCTGTGTGCAGAGAGTGTGAAGTACTATTTTCTTAACAGTGGAGGGACCTGAAGCATGTGCATAACAGCACTGGGCAGAGCTTCTCCTAAACAATTGTCTTGCTTCACTATATTCAGATTGTCACTGCCTCCAGCTACATTATCAGCAGTTTAGATTGAAAGTACATGATTAGATTCAGGCCCAACAGCACTGTCACCCTGTCAGTAAATTAATTGTTGCTTTTATATCGATCAAAACATATTAAGTTTTGCAACATACAGTCAAAGGCGCCTTGGGCAACGACACTGTGTGCGTGTGTGCTCGCGAGGTGGGGTAGGCAAACAGAGCAGAGTCATAATAAAATGAGTCTCTCAACTCCACTCCACTTCCTCCCCTCATTAATGTTACCCAAAAATTAACCGGCAATGCAATTTGGCACTACACGTTGGGCCATCTAGCGGCTGCAAATCAAAACACTAGGTGGGCCAGGTGGGCCCGGGTCGCGGGAACTGCCGGTGGCCGCATTTAAGAAACCACGTGTGAATGGGGCATGTTGGGTCGGCGTGAGCCTTTTTGGGAACAGTTTTTTCTTTAAGTAAGTCTCAGCGTCATGTCTCTATGACCTCACCGGGCTCCTGTGACATCTCGCCCACTCGTAGAGTTCCCCACAAAAATAAACGTCGCCACTCCTGCGTATAAGACTGCCACAATCACAAAGGTGCCTCAAACATCAAACTATACCGCTTCCCTTTTAAATCTTGGGAAGCGACACGGCGACAGAAGTGAATTACTGCTCGCTTACTTGATGCGTCGAGCATCAAGTAAGTGAATTTTACAGTAATTGTTGAACGAAAATATATGTGTAGTCTTGGAAAATGGTCTAACGAACTTGTTTTGCAGAGTACTCGGAAAAATAACAAAATAACAAGGGTTGTGGAGATAGTCTATGGGCATAAATGCTAATTCATTTTGTATAAACATGCACACCGTATAGTAATATAGTTTTCTTTTGTTATAACGAATACATGAGGCGGTACATATTTGCTTTTTATTTACCCATAAAACATTTTGTCCTAAATATATAAGAAAATGTGTATTTTTACATTGCTTGGTTTTATTGGCGTAGTCAATGTCTAAGACAGTGGTATTAAAAAGTGCAAAATTATATCACCCCTCCCCCACCCCCAACCCCCCCAAAAAACAATTTCTAATTGGGCTTATAAATACACTTGAAAAGGTGCTTATAAAACTCGAAATAAATATCAATAAAGAGACGGGCTGGAACCACTCAATGATTAATTGGGGTTGTGTGATATGTATGGAGCGTGTAGTTGGTCAGCCATTTTAAAGTTGCGACGAGTCACTCGCTGTAGATGAGCAATTTAGCAAGTGCAGTGCAACCGCTAGCCTGGGGTCTTTAACGTGCATCACTCAGTAGCGATACACGACCGCACGCCGGTACAATGCTCGTCCAGATCGAAGCCGGCCCCTGATCAAACCCAGGGAATCTGGGTTTTGCAGCGCGGGCTTTTGCTCCACGTGCTCCGAGCTGGTCTGCGCTACCCCACTCGTTCACCGATCCCCCTCTAGAACCACTCATTAACTGTAATGCAGTGTCTAGCATTCAATAAAAAAAAATCAGTAGCGTTATTTTATTTTAAGCTTTTATCCTTCTGTCGTTGAACCGAAAACAAACGAATTGAGTATATTTTCCAGTTTTGGTGTTTAATTTTACTTGAACCATAACTTTGTTCACAGCTTTTCTGTCCGCATAATGTTGGAGAAGCATCCGCGAAAACTGCCGCTTAGATAGTTCTACCTTTTTCCTTTTGGTTTCCCGGAAAAGAGCACAGTTGATGGATCGACACGACCCTTTTCCGTTTTTGTTACTGGGGACCTTTGTTATTTTGTACTTTATTTTGGCATTCCCCTGTGGTTGTTATCTTTTCGTTTCTAACCCGAACTTGTTCCTCCTTCGAGGACAGCGCTTTAAAGCGTTTTGCGTCGCTATATCGTGATCGCCGGCTCCCTCGCTTAGAGAAATACGACTCGTGGATGCACTTTACAAAAAAACAAAGATTACTCCAAGAAAAAAAGGTATGCAGCACATCATAAATAATCCTTTTCTTTTTGTCGCGATGGAAATATTATAGACCTTAAAAAAGACGAAATAAATGATGTAACTAAAACATGGTTAAAACGGCTCGGTTTTTTACGCAGTGATTCAGTGCATGCGGCAGCGCATACTTGCCAGGGGTGGAAAGAACCAGATTACTTTTTTTCAATTTTTTTAATTATTATTTACTGATAATTTATATCCTTCATTCAAATTACATAGCACTTGTAAGAAAACAAAATATGTCTGCCGCTACACATATAGCTATCGGTAAAAAAGAATTAATGCGCATGATAAACTCTTTTCTATAATCCTTTCGAATTCATCATTTGTGCACACGAAGAAAAGAAACAAACGCATTTTTTTATTGAAAATGAGTTATACATTACGCCAACTTGCAAAAGAATGTTATATGTTGTAAGGAAACCTTATGTATTGCAAAAACAATGTCGTAAATTGGAGGGGGTTTGCTAAGGTTAGGGTGCTTACCTATTACTTGTATAGAAAAAAAAAGGTTTCCCAAAGTTTCCTGCGAAACCTTGGTGAAGCTCACAGAATTTAAAGACACCCTGCTGGTGACTGCCAGTGGGCCTCTTTACTAAGACACATACCATCCAATTAAATAAGTTCGAGCTTTCAGTTCTTTTGTCACATTACCTTCTCCGTTATGATAATTACACCTGTACTATAAAGTCTCCGCAAGGACATTCCTCACGATATAAAAGTGTTCGTGGAAATATTTTGCGAGTAGTGCATAACCCGTTTACATCGGCGTTATTTGCACTCTCTAAAATACTAAAACAAATTGTGTAGAGTCTTTAGAACATGGAAGCTAATAAAACTCCGACTGGAAGCGTTTCCACGCTCAGGCTTGCTTTTTGAAAAGTTGCATCTAAACTTTTCATAATGGGAGGAAGAGATAACCGAAAACAGTATCCACTAAACTTATTTCCGTCTAAATGCGCATATCATGTTTTTTTATAGTTTTTTTTTGTATATAATTTGCTTTAGATTTCTTTCGACGGCAGGATTGCACTTTGTTTAGTAAACTAGACTCCAATGTGGAGTCCAGCATAGAAAATGGGTATTCGCTGGTGGGTAAAAGGTGAAGGAAAATGGCATGCGAGGGGGAGGTATTAAAGTAAGATAGACAGAAAGGGAGCGTAACGAAACGGTTCCGTAAATACGATCCGTGAACAAATTGCGATGGCAAGGATTTCTGTATTGTTCGTTGTTTTGTTTCTTTTTTCTCCTTGAATATTTGGATATATTTTTTCAATGTATTTCTTCATCTCTACGTGGGAAAGGTCACGCAGACCTCCCTTTTCAGTGGTTTCAGAATATCGTGAATCATGTTTTCACTACATCAATTTTATTTAGCACGGGGGGCTTATAGCTGCTTCCTCACGGAGTAAAACCATGGGAGGAATCCGGGGCTCTGATTGGCCTTGTTCGGCGCACGTCACAAATGCGCGTGCCGCCGGTGTGTTCAAACGCGCGCCAGAGTCTCGCTCATACAGAAATGCCGCCGCAAGTCGTTTTTAGCGCTTCAACACGCGGTGTTGGGGGTTTCTATTTGCCGCAAAAATTAGCCTAATTTTTCAACCACCAAATATCTATCGTTTAGCCGCACCTCATTCGTTGCCTGTAATGTGCCGCGGCAGACCCTCGCTGCGAAGCGGCGTGAATGATGGGGGTGGGGCGGGTTAACACGTGCCCCTGTGATCACTCCTCAGTCCGCGACTGCATCTCTAAACAAGGGCAACTCCACAACCGTCCTTGGTGAGAGCTGTGTTGTTACCTCAAAGAATAAACAATAAGCGCGAAAGGCTCATCGGCGCCTCCTGCTTCATGGTTTCTTCGTGGTTTTACTCCGTGAACAAACGGCAATACGTGGGCACGGGGAGGGGGGGGGGGGGGGGGGGGAAGGGGGGGGGGGGACGTTACCAAAATTTTTACATAGTCCGTCATACTTTGTGTCGGTGATTCCTGCAAGAAGGAGAAGCTTACCTACCATTCCCGCCTCCAAATCTCGAAACGTAAAAATCAGACTGCAAGCCAGTGTGTGCATAGTGGATATAAATAGTGATCAATGCAATGAAAATAGGGCCTGGCGTTTTTTAAACTTGATTTTCGTGGCCACTCCGAATTCAACTAAAAAAAGCAGTTCCTCACCTTGCCTTATGTTGTGCGCGTCATAAAAAATGCTTTAAAGTTCGGCACGCAAATGACGTCGTTGCAATATCTAGTAGCTCAGCGAGGTTTTAGGATGCTTCGGGCCAGGCCCATAGGTAAAATTGTCCCCATTAATGGACAGTCTCAGAATCCATTTGGGTGCCCCTTTAAATCTCTAGGCCCGTGACTTCCTAGGAATCAAGATCTTTTTAGGGATTTCACCTCCATAAATACCTAGAAATCTAGGGCTTCCAATGAACCACAAATCTAAAAAAACCTATAATGCACGAAGTAGCAAATAGTGGGATCTGAAAGGGCCCCACCTCTTGTGCTACCCGGGCCTCTAAGGACAGGTCCGGATCGAAAAGCTCAACGTGGTTTTGATAAAAAAAAAAAAAAAATAAGACCGTTGTCTTTAATTTTTAACTTTTTCTTCTGATCTTTTGGCGGAAGGGGGATACACTTGCGACGGTGCTGCAAGCCGCATTTGAACCTGCATAGAGCCGCATGCGGCTTGCAAGTCACAGTTTGTCCACCCTGCTATAAGCCAACTCACTATTTACAAACGTATGGGCTTTCGCCTTAACCAAGTGTGCACTGCGGGTGCACACAAATCTTATTTGAATGTAGGGTAGCTTCTGCGGACGAACCACACCGAACAAAAGCGCTACCTAAGCCTTAATCTGTAGGCTCTGCACATTTTACAGGTTTTAGAGCCCAGCTCTTACGCGCCCGTTTCCGGCTGAAGCGGGGTCGGCGTCGGCGTCGCCGTCGGCGCAACCGCGCGGTGCATTATGGGACGCGTGACGTTACTGATTACGTCATCAGTGACGATGACGCTGCCGGTGACATCATCAGTGACGTTATTGATGACGTCATCTGGGACGATGCCGATGACGATGCGGATGTCGATGACGTCATCAGTGACGTCATTGATGACGTCATCGGCATCCGCATCGTCATCGGCATCGTCCCTGATGACGTCATCAGTGGCATCACTGATGACGTCATCGGCACCCGCATCGTCATCGGCATTGTCACTGATAACTTCATCGCCATCGGCATCCTCATCGTCACTGATGACGTTATCAGTGACGTCACTGATGACGTCATTGTCATCGTCACGTGACCTTATAGGGGTCACGTGACCCTCGTGAGGTCACGAGACTTTGGTGACGTCACGTGACCCTCGTGAGACGACGGCGACGCCACTCGGAGGGAAGGGTAGAGAGAAATTTGGGGGTTTATGGCGCAATAGCTACGAGGCCATCTGCGCCAATCAGAGGGAAGGGTAGCAGACAGGATGAGGAGGTAAGGAGGAGGGAAGAAAAATATACCTTCCCCTCAGTACCCTACCCCTCCTCCTCCTCAAGAGCTGCGATCTAATCCGGCGTTACAGGGAGCTGTAAACGGCTTTCATTTCTTAATAGCATGCTGGTCATGGGGTAACATGTGCTGCATACCTTCGTCTAGCCGGTGAAAAATATTTGAAGTGAACGACTACAATAAAGTGGTTACGTGTGAAGTAGCTTAATGGCGGTGAGATGTTCTAGCGGCATCTTCCGCAGATTCCTACACGTGGCGTCATAATCAGAAATTGGATTTGTGGTCTCGTTCCTGACGACTTCGTCAGAGGTAAAGGGAAAATTTAAATACGTGGGTGAAGAGTATGTTGGCAATGTATAGCATGTCTATGCTTAAGAACGACGCTGTCACAATTCACTCTCTATTATTAGCCGCATTTCATCAATGCAGGCAGATAAAAAAAATTTCCTCTAAGGAGCTTACTGACGCGTAAGCCCTTTGCCAATCGACAACAGCGACGCCTGCAATATCTAACACCGCCACACTGGCAGGCTTCTAGGCTGCAGTAGTCAAGTTAGTTGTAATTAATTATTTTTGGACAATTTTTTGCACTCAGTCAAATACATTTTTAGGGAGTAATTGCAAGAGTAATGTTATTGGTATTCAAAGTGCCAAAATTACTTGTAACCGTTAC
This sequence comes from Ixodes scapularis, assembly GCF_016920785.2. Taxonomy (NCBI): domain Eukaryota; kingdom Metazoa; phylum Arthropoda; class Arachnida; order Ixodida; family Ixodidae; genus Ixodes; species Ixodes scapularis. Next base: position 77,892,466 of record NW_024609837.1, read on the forward strand.
AAATATTTCCTCTCCTTTTTATGGTATCCTTTGTTTGGACAAGTTTCTTACCAATGAACCCTCAAACCAAGTCGCCAGAAAAGGAAGGTTTACCAAAATTATTCAGTTCAGAGGATAAGCTGATAATAATTAGGTGAGTTTAATGTAATTAGAAACAGTACAGTTTTTATTTTATATTGAGACCGGCAAAAAATTTGCAATTATTAAAATCTGAACTAATTGGAAAGGTAAGGGCTGCTTTTTTATATAACGCCGAATTACTTTTCTTTTGAAGAAATCGAGTAATATAATCAAATACTTTTTAAGCACCTTCAATTGTAATTGTAATCAATTACTCACTGCGAGTAACGTATACAAGACTGAACATTGGTAATGTATGTCTATTTCGGGTCAAGCGGCAACGTATGGCTAAAAAAAAAAGCGAAGGGTCAACATTTTAGGATGACTTCTATCGGTACTGTTTAAGCGACTTTTGAAAGAGGCTGCTCCCTCTCGCCATTTCTCACTCGTAGTCGCCTTTTCTCCTAATTTCACGTTGCGTCACATCCTATTCCCCCTCCTCCATCTGTATTGTTCTAAGTGTAGAGTATTTGCTTTCGGTGCAGCCTTTTCCTTTATCGGGAGCACGTTTCTTTCCCATCGTGCGAATTCACAGAAGAACCGGTTAAGGACAAAAAGCCGTGGCTGGCGGGAACACCGGATTGAGACGGATACACTGGTACCCAGACAGCACCGAGTTCTGGGCCAAAACTTGGCTTGCGTCTCGGAGTTTAGGGCATTGAAAAGCCCGAAGAAGACAAAGTAGAGCCAAACCTGACCTCCCTTGGCAACAGTCTGGGCATGTTGGCCCTAATTCGCTAACAAGTGCCAAACTTAGCCCAAGCAGCAGATAAACGTGAAGAAAACGTCGAAAGAACGTCGAAGATGTCTGTAACGTGACGTCGTAAAACGTCGAAGGTCCGGACGTTACTTTCCTTCGACGTCGATGAAACCTTTAAATGTCCGCGAGAAAAGGTGCACAGAAGGTCGAAGGGATGTTCCAAATGACGTTTGTTGCACGTCACATGCACGTTTCAGTGGGCCGTTGTGTCCTCTCTCGACGTTTATGATACGTGTGTTTACGACATCCGGACTACCAACGACGTTCACAGAACGTCGAGAAACCTTTCCAAATTACGTTCCCTAGCCGTCATGGGAAAACGTTGTGTCCCTCCCCCCCCCCCCTCAAAAAAAGAAGAAAAAAGTATTTTTGTAGTATTATTGCCAAGGCAAGTTGCTATCATGCAAGTACGAAGGAAGTAGCTAAAACAGAGGTTTGGTACGAACTGTTTATTTGAGCATGTTCAGACACGAGATACAATACGGAGCGCCTCCAAAAGACGTTCCCGGATGTGCCAGCCTCCAAAGATATAAAAGAACAAACAAATTCACGTAAATAAATGAACGAGAGACGATGTCACGCAAAGCGGAATGTTCCACCGCTTACCTCGTTCTGCTTCTGATTAATGCGTGCTTTAGCCGCCCCATTGCGCGTAGCTGGTACTCTCGCTGCGTGCACGGGAATGGTTTCAGAAGGGGGATCCCGTCCGCTGGGCGTTCTTGATTGGGATCGTCGGAGGCGTCTGAAGGGTCTTGATCGGAGACTTAACTTGACGCGCCGTTATGTGCACTGCCACTTGTCTTCTGGGAGGCGTCATTCATATCCTCACAGGCACCTTGATCCGAGCAGTAGTACAATTCAATGTGTGAAGCGTTATGGCTTGAGAAAGGTCCTCGAGCCCTGACTGAATACGACGGCGTTTTTGGCGATCACCGACTTCTTCATTGGGGCGACTTGAACGACTCATCCTATTGCAGAACTTATACTGTATGCAGACTCGAAAAAAAATCACGGCGACATAGCAGCCTGCCTCGTAGACCAGTAGACGTGACGGCCGGTGCTAGTGACTGGCTTTCGGAAAAAGCTGGACCGGGTCCCACCCCCCCCCCCCCCCCCCAGAGCAGTTCTCTCTGGGCCAATTCGAAGAACAGAACATTCAGTGAAATATTTTGGGAACGACTGAGAAAATACGTGCACCCGGAACTTAGGCCTGTCAATTGTTCGTCGTCGCTATCTTCCCCCACTTTTCTCTCTCGCCATCTTCTTGCCGAGTTTCCCGACGCATCGCATAAGGCTCTGTGGAGATGCCACTGGCATATCCTCTGCCTACCTATCCCCCTCTCTCTCGCGCCGTGCCGGCCTTTTTTTTTTGTCTTCCTTTTTTTTGGCACGTAAGTGCGGACTGGGCTTGAACGATTTTTGGACCGTCATCTGGGCCATTCAGGGGTTGGCATCATGAATGTCAATTTCCACAAACCGTTGACAGTATCTAGCGGATTTCGTCATTGCCGGGCATTTTTTTTTTTGAGTCAATTCCAAAAATGCGCAAGTGTGCAGTGAAGTTGTGCTCTTATATAGTGTGTGCAGGCATGCGGTTTTCGTTTGGGTAGGTCACCGGTGGCAACGAAAGCCAGATCTGTACTGACAGTCACGTGACAAGACTTTGCGCCCCGATCTACCGAAAGCGCTAAGGCGCTGGAAGTTGGTGGCCGCGGAGCAGTATGGATGCTCCAAGGAAAAGATGCAGGCCTGAAATCACCTGGAGAGGGGATAGTGTAGAGGCGCCCCTGAGGCGCGTGCCAGGGCCCAGGACCCATGGAAGACGACAATGCGCGTGCAAAATGCAAGAATGGTACAATTTGATCCGTTCTAGACGCCATGGGTTTCGCAAATTAAACCCGTAACAATATTTTAAACAAACCAAAATTATAACAACCAGATCTAAAAGGAATGATATTCACAACATGCTTTCATAATATTTTTTTTTTCTTCCGTGTACATTGGGTTTTGTAGATGCCCTCTTTAGCGTCATCGATGTGCAATTAATAGCATTTTGAAATACGCAAATTAATGTATAAATAATTAAACTTCTCAACCACTCAAGAATTAAGTTTTGTTTGCGGCTCTTGAGCACTGTCACCTTGACCACAGTGATTCTGTGGCTGGAGATTGAGCTGGAAAATCTAGAAACGTCGAACAAAACGTGAGTGGTCGATGTTGCCAGCACGTCTTGTATGACGTTTACAACATTTAGGTGTAAACGCGACTTCGCTGAAACGTCACTGACGGGGCAATAATGTAACGTCACCCTGGACTTTATTTTAACTTTGAAGACATATTGATTGTTCGACGTTGCTAAAACGTCTTGTTTGACGTCGTGGCGATGATGACGACGTTAAAGTTGAAACGTGACGTCGCCAGCTCGTCACGGACAGGACGATAATGGAACGTCATTTATGAACTTCAGCTCAACGTCAAAGAAACGTGAGCGTTGGACGTTGTGAGAACGTCGTGCATCGACGTCGTGGGAACGTTGAAGACGTTTGAGTTGAAATACAACGTCGTCACAACGTCACTGATTGGACTCTAATGGAACGTTATATAAGGACGTCACCTCAACATCGAAAAAACGTGATCGAAGTCATGCGGGAGGTCACGGACGTCCGGGACTTTTTCTTGACCTTTCTACGACGTTTTTTGCTGCCTGGGAGGCTTCGCTTCCCGATAGTTCGGCTGTCATCTGGCAGCTACGGGCCAAAGTCGCCAAACAAGTGCCCAAGTTAGGCTTCGCTTCCCGATAGTTCGGCTTTCATCTGGCAGCTACGGGCCAAAGTCGCCAAACGAGTGCCAAAGTTAGGCTTCGCTTCCCGATAGTTCGGCTTTCATCTGGCAGCTACGGGCCAAAGTCGCCAAACAAGTGCCCAAGTTAGGCTTCGCTTCCCGATAGTTCGGCTTTCATCTGGCAGCTACGGGCCAAAGTCGCCAAACGAGTGCCCAAGTTAGGCATCGCTTCCCGATAGTTCGGCTTTCATCTGGCAGCTACGGGCCAAAGTCGCCAAACAAATGCCCAAGTTAGGCTTCGCTTCCCGGTAGTTCGGCTTTCATCTGGCAGCTACGGGCCAAAGTCGCCAAACAAGTGCCCAAGTTAGGCTTCGCTTCCCGATAGTTCGGCTTTCATCTGGCAGCTACGGGCCAAAGTCGCCAAACAAGTGCCCAAGTTAGGCTTCGCTTCCCGATAGTTCGGCTTTCATCTGGCACCTACGGGCCAAAGTCGCCAAACGAGTGCCCAAGTTAGGCTTCGCTTCCCGATAGTTCGGCTTTCATCTGGCAGCTACGGGCCAAAGTCGCCAAACGAGTGCCAAAGTTAGGCTTCGCTTCCCGATAGTTCGGCTTTCATCTGGCAGCTACGGGCCAAAGTCGCCAAACAAGTGCCCAAGTTAGGCTTCGCTTCCCGATAGTTCGGCTTTCATCTGGCAGCTACGGGCCAAAGTCGCCAAACAAGTGCCCAAGTTAGGCTTCGCTTCCCGATAGTTCGGCTTTCATCTGGCAGCTACGGGCCAAAGTCGCCAAACGAGTGCCAAAGTTAGGCTTCGCTTCCCGATAGTTCGGCTTTCATCTGGCAGCTACGGGCCAAAGTCGCCAAACAAGTGCCCAAGTTAGGCTTCGCTTCCCGATAGTTCGGCTTTCATCTGGAAGCTACGGGCCAAAGTCGCCAAACAAGTGCCCAAGTTAGGCTTGGCTTCCCGATAGTTCGGCTTTCATCTAGCAGCTACGGGCCAAAGTCGCCAAACGAGTGCCCAAGTTAGGCTTCGCTTCCCGATAGTTCGGCTTTCATCTGGCAGCTACGGGCCAAAGTCGCCAAACAAGTGCCCAAGTTAGGCTTCGCTTCCCGGTAGTTCGGCTTTCATCTGGCAGCTACGGGCCAAAGTCGCCAAACAAGTGCCCAAGTTAGGCTTGGCTTCCCGATAGTTCGGCTTTCATCTGGCAGCTACGGGCCAAAGTCGCCAAACGAGTGCCCAAGTTAGGCTTCGCTTCCCGATAGTTCGGCTTTCATCTGGCAGCTACGGGCCAAAGTCGCCAAACAAGTGCCCAAGTTAGGCTTCGCTTCCCGGTAGTTCGGCTTTCATCTGGCAGCTACGGGCCAAAGTCGCCAAACAAGTGCCCAAGTTAGGCTTCGCTTCCCGATAGTTCGGCTTTCATCTGGCAGCTACGGGCCAAAGTCGCCAAACGAGTGCCAAAGTTAGGCTTCGCTTCCCGATAGTTCGGCTTTCATCTGGCAGCTACGGGCCAAAGTCGCCAAACGAGTGCCCAGGTTAGGCTTCGCTTCCCGATAGTTCGGCTTTCATCTGGCAGCTACGGGCCAAAGTCGCCAAACAAGTGCCCAAGTTAGGCTTCGCTTCCCGGTAGTTCGGCTTTCATCTGGCAGCTACGGGCCAAAGTCGCCAAACAAGTGCCCAAGTTAGGCTTCGCTTCCCGATAGTTCGGCTTTCATCTGGCAGCTACGGGCCAAAGTCGCCAAACAAGTGCCCAAGTTAGGCTTCGCTTCCCGATAGTTCGGCTTTCACCTGGCAGCTACGGGCCAAAGTCGCCAAACGAGTGCCCAAGTTAGGCTTCGCTTCCCGATAGTTCGGCTTTCATCTGGCAGCTACGGGCCAAAGTCGCCAAACGAGTACCAAAGTTAGGCTTCGCTTCCCGATAGTTCGGCTTTCATCTGGCAGCTACGGGCCAAAGTCGCCAAACAAGTGCCCAAGTTAGGCTTCGCTTCCCGATAGTTCGGCTTTCATCTGGCAGCTACGGGCCAAAGTCGCCAAACAAGTGCCCAAGTTAGGCTTCGCTTCCCGATAGTTCGGCTTTCATCTGGCAGCTACGGGCCAAAGTCGCCAAACAAGTGCCCAAGTTAGGCTTGGCTTCCCGATAGTTCGGCTTTCATCTGGCAGCTACGGGCCAAAGTCGCCAAACGAGTGCCCAAGTTAGGCTTCGCTTCCCGATAGTTCGGCTTTCATCTGGCAGCTACGGGCCAAAGTCGCCAAACAAGTGCCCAAGTTAGGCTTCGCTTCCCGGTAGTTCGGCTTTCATCTGGCAGCTACGGGCCAAAGTCGCCAAACAAGTGCCCAAGTTAGGCTTCGCTTCCCGATAGTTCGGCTTTCATCTGGCAGCTACGGGCCAAAGTCGCCAAACAAGTGCCCAAGTTAGGCTTCGCTTCCCGATAGTTCGGCTTTCATCTGGCAGCTACGGGCCAAAGTCGCCAAACAAGTGCCCAAGTTAGGCTTCACTTCCCGATAGTTCGGCTTTCATCTGGCAGCTACGGGCCAAAGTCGCCAAACGAGTGCCCAAGTTAGGCTTCGCTTCCCGATAGTTCGGCTTTCATCTGGCAGCTACGGGCCAAAGTCGCCAAACGAGTGCCAAAGTTAGGCTTCGCTTCCCGATAGTTCGGCTTTCATCTGGCAGCTACGGGCCAAAGTCGCCAAACAAGTGCCCAAGTTAGGCTTCGCTTCCCGATAGTTCGGCTTTCATCTGGCAGCTACGGGCCAAAGTCGCCAAACGAGTGCCAAAGTTAGGCTTCGCTTCCCGATAGTTCGGCTTTCATCTGGCAGCTACGGGCCAAAGTCGCCAAACAAGTGCCCAAGTTAGGCTTCGCTTCCCGATAGTTCGGCTTTCATCTGGCAGCTACGGGCCAAAGTCGCCAAACAAGTGCCCAAGTTAGGCTTCGCTTCCCGATAGTTCGGCTTTCATCTGGCAGCTACGGGCCAAAGTAGCCAAACGAGTGCCCAAGTTAGGCTTCGCTTCCCGATAGTTCGGCTTTGATCTGGCAGCTACGGGCCAAAGTCTCCAAACGAGTGCCAAAGTTAGGCTTCGCTTCCCGATAGTTCGGCTTTCATCTGGCAGCTACGGGCCAAAGTCGCCAAACAAGTGCCCAAGTTAGGCTTCGCTTCCCGATAGTTCGGCTTTCATCTGGCAGCTACGGGCCAAAGTCGCCAAACGAGTGCCAAAGTTAGGCTTCGCTTCCCGATAGTTCGGCTTTCATCTGGCAGCTACGGGCCAAAGTCGCCAAACAAGGGCCCAAGTTAGGCTTCGCTTCCCCATAGTTCGGCTCTCATCTGGCAGCTACGGGCCAAAGTCGCCAAACAAGTGCCCAAGTTAGGCTTCGCTTCCCGATAGTTCGGCTTTCATCTGGCAGCTACGGGCCAAAGTCGCCAAACGAGTGCCAAAGTTAGGCTTCGCTTCCCGATAGTTCGGCTTTCTTCTGGCAGCTACGGGCCAAAGTCGCCAAACAAGTGCCCAAGTTAGGCTTCGCTTCCCGATAGTTCGGCTTTCATCTGGCAGCTACGGGCCAAAGTCGCCAAACAAGTGCCCAAGTTAGGCTTCGCTTCCCGGTAGTTCGGCTTTCATCTGGCAGCTACGGGCCAAAGTCGCCAAACAAGTGCCCAAGTTAGGCTTGGCTTCCCGATAGTTCGGCTTTCATCTGGCAGCTACGGGCCAAAGTCGCCAAACGAGTGCCCAAGTTAGGCTTCGCTTCCCGATAGTTCGGCTTTCATCTGGCAGCTACGGGCCAAAGTCGCCAAACAAGTGCCCAAGTTAGGCTTCGCTTCCCGGTAGTTCGGCTTTCATCTGGCAGCTACGGGCCAAAGTCGCCAAACAAGTGCCCAAGTTAGGCTTCGCTTCCCGATAGTTCGGCTTTCATCTGGCAGCTACGGGCCAAAGTCGCCAAACGAGTGCCAAAGTTAGGCTTCGCTTCCCGATAGTTCGGCTTTCATCTGGCAGCTACGGGCCAAAGTCGCCAAACGAGTGCCCAAGTTAGGCTTCGCTTCCCGATAGTTCGGCTTTCATCTGGCAGCTACGGGCCAAAGTCGCCAAACAAGTGCCCAAGTTAGGCTTCGCTTCCCGGTAGTTCGGCTTTCATCTGGCAGCTACGGGCCAAAGTCGCCAAACAAGTGCCCAAGTTAGGCTTCGCTTCCCGATAGTTCGGCTTTCATCTGGCAGCTACGGGCCAAAGTCGCCAAACAAGTGCCCAAGTTAGGCTTCGCTTCCCGATAGTTCGGCTTTCACCTGGCAGCTACGGGCCAAAGTCGCCAAACGAGTGCCCAAGTTAGGCTTCGCTTCCCGATAGTTCGGCTTTCATCTGGCAGCTACGGGCCAAAGTCGCCAAACGAGTGCCAAAGTTAGGCTTCGCTTCCCGATAGTTCGGCTTTCATCTGGCAGCTACGGGCCAAAGTCGCCAAACAAGTGCCCAAGTTAGGCTTCGCTTCCCGATAGTTCGGCTTTCATCTGGCAGCTACGGGCCAAAGTCGCCAAACAAGTGCCCAAGTTAGGCTTCGCTTCCCGATAGTTCGGCTTTCATCTGGCAGCTACGGGCCAAAGTCGCCAAACGAGTACCAAAGTTAGGCTTCGCTTCCCGATAGTTCGGCTTTCATCTGGCAGCTACGGGCCAAAGTCGCCGAACAAGTGCCCAAGTTAGGCTTCGCTTCCCGATAGTTCGGCTTTCATCTGGCAGCTACGGGCCAAAGTCGCCAAACAAGTGCCCAAGTTAGGCTTCGCTTCCCGATAGTTCGGCTTTCATCTGGCAGCTACGGGCCAAAGTCGCCAAACAAGTGCCCAAGTTAGGCTTGGCTTCCCGATAGTTCGGCTTTCATCTGGCAGCTACGGGCCAAAGTCGCCAAACGAGTGCCCAAGTTAGGCTTCGCTTCCCGATAGTTCGGCTTTCATCTGGCAGCTACGGGCCAAAGTCGCCAAACAAGTGCCCAAGTTAGGCTTCGCTTCTCGGTAGTTCGGCTTTCATCTGGCAGCTACGGGCCAAAGTCGCCAAACAAGTGCCCAAGTTAGGCTTCGCTTCCGGATAGTTCGGCTTTCATCTGACAGCTACGGGCCAAAGTCGCCAAACAAGTGCCCAAGTTAGGCTTCGCTTCCCGATAGTTCGGCTTTCATCTGGCAGCTACGGGCCAAAGTCGCCAAACAAGTGCCCAAGTTAGGCTTCACTTCCCGATAGTTCGGCTTTCATCTGGCAGCTACGGGCCAAAGTCGCCAAACGAGTGCCCAAGTTAGGCTTCGCTTCCCGATAGTTCGGCTTTCATCTGGCAGCTACGGGCCAAAGTCGCCAAACGAGTGCCAAAGTTAGGCTTCGCTTCCCGATAGTTCGGCTTTCATCTGGCAGCTACGGGCCAAAGTCGCCAAACAAGTGCCCAAGTTAGGCTTCGCTTCCCGATAGTTCGGCTTTCATCTGGCAGCTACGGGCCAAAGTCGCCAAACGAGTGCCAAAGTTAGGCTTCGCTTCCCGATAGTTCGGCTTTCATCTGGCAGCTACGGGCCAAAGTCGCCAAACAAGTGCCCAAGTTAGGCTTCGCTTCCCGATAGTTCGGCTTTCATCTGGCAGCTACGGGCCAAAGTCGCCAAACAAGTGCCCAAGTTAGGCTTCGCTTCCCGATAGTTCGGCTTTCATCTGGCAGCTACGGGCCAAAGTAGCCAAACGAGTGCCAAAGTTAGGCTTCGCTTCCCGATAGTTCGGCTTTCATCTGGCAGCTACGGGCCAAAGTCGCCAAACAAGTGCCCAAGTTAGGCTTCGCTTCCCGATAGTTCGGCTTTCATCTGGCAGCTACGGGTCAAAGTCGCCAAACGAGTGCCAAAGTTAGGCTTCGCCTACCGATAGTTCGGCTTTCATCTGGCAGCTACGGGCCAGTCGCCAAACAAGTGCCCAAGTTAGGCTTCGCTTCCCGATAGTTCGGCTTTGATCTGGCAGCTACGGGCCAAAGTCTCCAAACGAGTGCCAAAGTTAGGCTTCGCTTCCCGATAGTTCGGCTTTCATCTGGCAGCTACGGGCCAAAGTCGCCAAACAAGTGCCCAAGTTAGGCTTCGCTTCCCGATAGTTCGGCTTTCATCTGGCAGCTATGGGCCAAAGTCGCCAAACGAGTGCCAAAGTTAGGCTTCGCTTCCCGATAGTTCGGCTTTCATCTGGCAGCTACGGGCCAAAGTCGCCAAACAAGGGCCCAAGTTAGGCTTCGCTTCCCGATAGTTCGGCTCTCATCTGGCAGCTACGGGCCAAAGTCGCCAAACAAGTGCCCAAGTTAGGCTTCGCTTCCCGATAGTTCGGCTTTCATCTGGCAGCTACGGGCCAAAGTCGCCAAACGAGTGCCAAAGTTAGGCTTCGCTTCCCGATAGTTCGGCTTTCATCTGGCAGCTACGGGCCAAAGTCGCCAAACAAGTGCCCAAGTTAGGCTTCGCTTCCCGATAGTTCGACTTTCATCTGGCAGCTACGGGCCAAAGTCGCCAAGCAAGTGCCCAAGTTAGGCTTCGCTTCCCGATAGTTCGGCTTTCATCTGGCAGCTACGGGCCAAAGTCGCCAAACAAGTGCCCAAGTTAGGCTTCGCTTCCCGATAGTTCGGCTTTCATCTGGCAGCTACGGGCCAAAGTCGCCAAACAAGTGCCCAAGTTAGGCTTCGCTTCCCGATAGTTCGGCTTTCATCTGGCAGCTACGGGCCAAAGTCGCCAAACGAGTGCCAAAGTTAGGCTTCGCTTCCCGATAGTTCGGCTTTCATCTGGCAGCTACGGGCCAAAGTCGCCAAACGAGTGCCCAAGTTAGGCTTCGCTTCCCGATAGTTCGGCTTTCATCTGGCAGCTACGGGCCAAAGTCGCCAAACAAGTGCCCAAGTTAGGCTTCGCTTCCCGGTAGTTCGGCTTTCATCTGGCAGCTACGGGCCAAAGTCGCCAAACAAGTGCCCAAGTTAGGCTTCGCTTCCCGATAGTTCGGCTTTCATCTGGCAGCTACGGGCCAAAGTCGCCAAACAAGTGCCCAAGTTAGGCTTCGCTTCCCGATAGTTCGGCTTTCATCTGGCAGCTACGGGCCAAAGTCGCCAAACGAGTGCCCAAGTTAGGCTTCGCTTCCCGATAGTTCGGCTTTCATCTGGCAGCTACGGGCCAAAGTCGCCAAACGAGTGCCCACGTTAGGCTTCGCTTCCCGATAGTTCGGCTTTCATCTGGCAGCTACGGGCCAAAGTCGCCAAACAAGTGCCCAAGTTAGGCTTCGCTTCCCGGTAGTTCGGCTTTCATCTGGCAGCTACGGGCCAAAGTCGCCAAACAAGTGCCCAAGTTAGGCTTCGCTTCCCGATAGTTCGGCTTTCATCTGGCAGCTACGGGCCAAAGTCGCCAAACAAGTGCCCAAGTTAGGCTTCGCTTCCCGATAGTTCGGCTTTCATCTGGAAGCTACGGGCCAAAGTCGCCAAACAAGTGCCCAAGTTAGGCTTGGCTTCCCGATAGTTCGGCTTTCATCTGGCAGCTACGGGCCAAAGTCGCCAAACGAGTGCCCAAGTTAGGCTTCGCTTCCCGATAGTTCGGCTTTCATCTGGCAGCTACGGGCCAAAGTCGCCAATTAAGTGCCCAAGTTAGGCTTCGCTTCCCGGTAGTTCGGCTTTCATCTGGCAGCTACGGGCCAAAGTCGCCAAACAAGTGCCCAAGTTAGGCTTGGCTTCCCGATAGTTCGGTTTTCATCTGGCAGCTACGGGCCAAAGTCGCCAAACGAGTGCCCAAGTTAGGCTTCGCTTCCCGATAGTTCGGCTTTCATCTGGCAGCTACGGGCCAAAGTCGCCAAACAAGTGCCCAAGTTAGGCTTCGCTTCCCGGTAGTTCGGCTTTCATCTGGCAGGTACGGGCCAAAGTCGCCAAACAAGTGCCCAAGTTAGGCTTCGCTTCCCGGTAGTTCGGCTTTCATCTGGCAGCTACGGGCCAAAGTCGCCAAACAAGTGCCCAAGTTAGGCTTCGCTTCCCGATAGTTCGGCTTTCATCTGGCAGCTACGGGCCAAAGTCGCCAAACAAGTGCCCAAGTTAGGCTTCGCTTCCCGATAGTTCGGCTTTCACCTGGCAGCTACGGGCCAAAGTCGCCAAACGAGTGCCCAAGTTAGGCTTCGCTTCCCGATAGTTCGGCTTTCATCTGGCAGCTACGGGCCAAAGTCGCCAAACGAGTGCCAAAGTTAGGCTTCGCTTCCCGATAGTTCGGCTTTCATCTGGCAGCTACGGGCCAAAGTCGCCAAACAAGTGCCCAAGTTAGGCTTCGCTTCCCGATAGTTCGGCTTTCATCTGGCAGCTACGGGCCAAAGTCGCCAAACGAGTGCCAAAGTTAGGCTTCGCTTCCCGATAGTTCGGCTTTCATCTGGCAGCTACGGGCCAAAGTCGCCAAACAAGTGCCCAAGTTAGGCTTCGCTTCCCGATAGTTCGGCTTTCATCTGGCAGCTACGGGCCAAAGTCGCCAAACAAGTGCCCAAGTTAGGCTTCGCTTCCCGATAGTTCGGCTTTCATCTGGCAGCTACGGGCCAAAGTCGCCAAACGAGTACCAAAGTTAGGCTTCGCTTCCCGATAGTTCGGCTTTCATCTGGCAGCTACGGGCCAAAGTCGCCGAACAAGTGCCCAAGTTAGGCTTCGCTTCCCGATAGTTCGGCTTTCATCTGGCAGCTACGGGCCAAAGTCGCCAAACAAGTGCCCAAGTTAGGCTTCGCTTCCCGATAGTTCGGCTTTCATCTGGCAGCTACGGGCCAAAGTCGCCAAACAAGTGCCCAAGTTAGGCTTGGCTTCCCGATAGTTCGGCTTTCATCTGGCAGCTACGGGCCAAAGTCGCCAAACGAGTGCCCAAGTTAGGCTTCGCTTCCCGATAGTTCGGCTTTCATCTGGCAGCTACGGGCCAAAGTCGCCAAACAAGTGCCCAAGTTAGGCTTCGCTTCTCGGTAGTTCGGCTTTCATCTGGCAGCTACGGGCCAAAGTCGCCAAACAAGTGCCCAAGTTAGGCTTCGCTTCCGGATAGTTCGGCTTTCATCTGACAGCTACGGGCCAAAGTCGCCAAACAAGTGCCCAAGTTAGGCTTCGCTTCCCGATAGTTCGGCTTTCATCTGGCAGCTACGGGCCAAAGTCGCCAAACAAGTGCCCAAGTTAGGCTTCACTTCCCGATAGTTCGGCTTTCATCTGGCAGCTACGGGCCAAAGTCGCCAAACGAGTGCCCAAGTTAGGCTTCGCTTCCCGATAGTTCGGCTTTCATCTGGCAGCTACGGGCCAAAGTCGCCAAACGAGTGCCAAAGTTAGGCTTCGCTTCCCGATAGTTCGGCTTTCATCTGGCAGCTACGGGCCAAAGTCGCCAAACAAGTGCCCAAGTTAGGCTTCGCTTCCCGATAGTTCGGCTTTCATCTGGCAGCTACGGGCCAAAGTCGCCAAACGAGTGCCAAAGTTAGGCTTCGCTTCCCGATAGTTCGGCTTTCATCTGGCAGCTACGGGCCAAAGTCGCCAAACAAGTGCCCAAGTTAGGCTTCGCTTCCCGATAGTTCGGCTTTCATCTGGCAGCTACGGGCCAAAGTCGCCAAACAAGTGCCCAAGTTAGGCTTCGCTTCCCGATAGTTCGGCTTTCATCTGGCAGCTACGGGCCAAAGTAGCCAAACGAGTGCCAAAGTTAGGCTTCGCTTCCCGATAGTTCGGCTTTCATCTGGCAGCTACGGGCCAAAGTCGCCAAACAAGTGCCCAAGTTAGGCTTCGCTTCCCGATAGTTCGGCTTTCATCTGGCAGCTACGGGTCAAAGTCGCCAAACGAGTGCCAAAGTTAGGCTTCGCTTACCGATAGTTCGGCTTTCATCTGGCAGCTACGGGCCAGTCGCCAAACAAGTGCCCAAGTTAGGCTTCGCTTCCCGATAGTTCGGCTTTGATCTGGCAGCTACGGGCCAAAGTCTCCAAACGAGTGCCAAAGTTAGGCTTCGCTTCCCGATAGTTCGGCTTTCATCTGGCAGCTACGGGCCAAAGTCGCCAAACAAGTGCCCAAGTTAGGCTTCGCTTCCCGATAGTTCGGCTTTCATCTGGCAGCTATGGGCCAAAGTCGCCAAACGAGTGCCAAAGTGAGGCTTCGCTTCCCGATAGTTCGGCTTTCATCTGGCAGCTACGGGCCAAAGTCGCCAAACAAGGGCCCAAGTTAGGCTTCGCTTCCCGATAGTTCGGCTCTCATCTGGCAGCTACGGGCCAAAGTCGCCAAACAAGTGCCCAAGTTAGGCTTCGCTTCCCGATAGTTCGGCTTTCATCTGGCAGCTACGGGCCAAAGTCGCCAAACGAGTGCCAAAGTTAGGCTTCGCTTCCCGATAGTTCGGCTTTCATCTGGCAGCTACGGGCCAAAGTCGCCAAACAAGTGCCCAAGTTAGGCTTCGCTTCCCGATAGTTCGACTTTCATCTGGCAGCTACGGGCCAAAGTCGCCAAGCAAGTGCGCAAGTTAGGCTTCGCTTCCCGATAGTTCGGCTTTCATCTGGCAGCTACGGGCCAAAGTCGCCAAACAAGTGCCCAAGTTAGGCTTCGCTTCCCGATAGTTCGGCTTTCATCTGGCAGCTACGGGCCAAAGTCGCCAAACAAGTGCCCAAGTTAGGCTTCGCTTCCCGATAGTTCGGCTTTCATCTGGCAGCTACGGGCCAAAGTCGCCAAACGAGTGCCAAAGTTAGGCTTCGCTTCCCGATAGTTCGGCTTTCATCTGGCAGCTACGGGCCAAAGTCGCCAAACGAGTGCCCAAGTTAGGCTTCGCTTCCCGATAGTTCGGCTTTCATCTGGCAGCTACGGGCCAAAGTCGCCAAACAAGTGCCCAAGTTAGGCTTCGCTTCCCGGTAGTTCGGCTTTCATCTGGCAGCTACGGGCCAAAGTCGCCAAACAAGTGCCCAAGTTAGGCTTCGCTTCCCGATAGTTCGGCTTTCATCTGGCAGCTACGGGCCAAAGTCGCCAAACAAGTGCCCAAGTTAGGCTTCGCTTCCCGATAGTTCGGCTTTCATCTGGCAGCTACGGGCCAAAGTCGCCAAACGAGTGCCCAAGTTAGGCTTCGCTTCCCGATAGTTCGGCTTTCATCTGGCAGCTACGGGCCAAAGTCGCCAAACGAGTGCCCACGTTAGGCTTCGCTTCCCGATAGTTCGGCTTTCATCTGGCAGCTACGGGCCAAAGTCGCCAAACAAGTGCCCAAGTTAGGCTTCGCTTCCCGGTAGTTCGGCTTTCATCTGGCAGCTACGGGCCAAAGTCGCCAAACAAGTGCCCAAGTTAGGCTTCGCTTCCCGATAGTTCGGCTTTCATCTGGCAGCTACGGGCCAAAGTCGCCAAACAAGTGCCCAAGTTAGGCTTCGCTTCCCGATAGTTCGGCTTTCATCTGGAAGCTACGGGCCAAAGTCGCCAAACAAGTGCCCAAGTTAGGCTTGGCTTCCCGATAGTTCGGCTTTCATCTGGCAGCTACGGGCCAAAGTCGCCAAACGAGTGCCCAAGTTAGGCTTCGCTTCCCGATAGTTCGGCTTTCATCTGGCAGCTACGGGCCAAAGTCGCCAAACAAGTGCCCAAGTTAGGCTTCGCTTCCCGGTAGTTCGGCTTTCATCTGGCAGCTACGGGCCAAAGTCGCCAAACAAGTGCCCAAGTTAGGCTTGGCTTCCCGATAGTTCGGTTTTCATCTGGCAGCTACGGGCCAAAGTCGCCAAACGAGTGCCCAAGTTAGGCTTCGCTTCCCGATAGTTCGGCTTTCATCTGGCAGCTACGGGCCAAAGTCGCCAAACAAGTGCCCAAGTTAGGCTTCGCTTCCCGGTAGTTCGGCTTTCATCTGGCAGGTACGGGCCAAAGTCGCCAAACAAGTGCCCAAGTTAGGCTTCGCTTCCCGATAGTTCGGCTTTCATCTGGCAGCTACGGGCCAAAGTCGCCAAACGAGTGCCAAAGTTAGGCTTCGCTTCCCGATAGTTCGGCTTTCATCTGGCAGCTACGGGCCAAAGTCGCCAAACGAGTGCCCAAGTTAGGCTTCGCTTCCCGATAGTTCGGCTTTCATCTGGCAGCTACGGGCCAAAGTCGCCAAACAAGTGCCCAAGTTAGGCTTCGCTTCCCGGTAGTTCGGCTTTCATCTGGCAGCTACGGTCCAAAGTCGCCAAACAAGTGCCCAAGTTAGGCTTCGCTTCCCGATAGTTCGGCTTTCATCTGGCAGCTACGGGCCAAAGTCGCCAAACAAGTGCCCAAGTTAGGCTTCGCTTCCCGATAGTTCGGCTTTCACCTGGCAGCTACGGGCCAAAGTCGCCAAACGAGTGCCCAAGTTAGGCTTCGCTTCCCGATAGTTCGGCTTTCATCTGGCAGCTACGGGCCAAAGTCGCCAAACGAGTGCCAAAGTTAGGCTTCGCTTCCCGATAGTTCGGCTTTCATCTGGCAGCTACGGGCCAAAGTCGCCAAACAAGTGCCCAAGTTAGGCTTCGCTTCCCGATAGTTCGGCTTTCATCTGGCAGCTACGGGCCAAAGTCGCCAAACAAGTGCCCAAGTTAGGCTTCGCTTCCCGATAGTTCGGCTTTCATCTGGCAGCTACGGGCCAAAGTCGCCAAACGAGTACCAAAGTTAGGCTTCGCTTCCCGATAGTTCGGCTTTCATCTGGCAGCTACGGGCCAAAGTCGCCAAACAAGTGCCCAAGTTAGGCTTCGCTTCCCGATAGTTCGGCTTTCATCTGGCAGCTACAGGCCAAAGTCGCCAAACAAGTGCCCAAGTTAGGCTTCGCTTCCCGATAGTTCGGCTTTCATCTGGCAGCTACGGGCCAAAGTCGCCAAACAAGTGCCCAAGTTAGGCTTGGCTTCCCGATAGTTCGGCTTTCATCTGGCAGCTACGGGCCAAAGTCGCCAAACGAGTGCCCAAGTTAGGCTTCGCTTCCCGATAGTTCGGCTTTCATCTGGCAGCTACGGGCCAAAGTCGCCAAACAAGTGCCCAAGTTAGGCTTCGCTTCCCGGTAGTTCGGCTTTCATCTGGCAGCTACGGGCCAAAGTCGCCAAACAAGTGCCCAAGTTAGGCTTCGCTTCCCGATAGTTCGGCTTTCATCTGGCAGCTACGGGCCAAAGTCGCCAAACAAGTGCCCAAGTTAGGCTTCGCTTCCCGATAGTTCGGCTTTCATCTGGCAGCTACGGGCCAAAGTCGCCAAACAAGTGCCCAAGTTAGGCTTCACTTCCCGATAGTTCGGCTTTCATCTGGCAGCTACGGGCCAAAGTCGCCAAACGAGTGTCCAAGTTAGGCTTCGCTTCCAGATAGTTCGGCTTTCATCTGGCAGCTACGGGCCAAAGTCGCCAAACGAGTGCCAAAGTTAGGCTTCGCTTCCCGATAGTTCGGCTTTCATCTGGCAGCTACGGGCCAAAGTCGCCAAACAAGTGCCCAAGTTAGGCTTCGCTTCCCGATAGTTCGGCTTTCATCTGGCAGCTACGGGCCAAAGTCGCCAAACGAGTGCCAAAGTTAGGCTTCGCTTCCCGATAGTTCGGCTTTCATCTGGCAGCTACGGGCCAAAGTCGCCAAACAAGTGCTCAAGTTAGGCTTCGCTTCCCGATAGTTCGGCTTTCATCTGGCAGCTACGGGCCAAAGTCGCCAAACAAGTGCCCAAGTTAGGCTTCGCTTCCCGATAGTTCGGCTTTCATCTGGCAGCTACGGGCCAAAGTAGCCAAACGAGTGCCAAAGTTAGGCTTCGCTTCCCGATAGTTCGGCTTTCATCTGGCAGCTACGGGCCAAAGTCGCCAAACAAGTGCCCAAGTTAGGCTTCGCTTCCCGATAGTTCGGCTTTCATCTGGCAGCTACGGGTCAAAGTCGCCAAACGAGTGCCAAAAATAGGCTTCGCTTACCGATAGTTCGGCTTTCATCTGGCAGCTACGGGCCAGTCGCCAAACAAGTGCCCAAGTTAGGCTTCGCTTCCCGATAGTTCGGCTTTGATCTGGCAGCTACGGGCCAAAGTCTCCAAACGAGTGCCAAAGTTAGGCTTCGCTTCCCGATAGTTCGGCTTTCATCTGGCAGCTACGGGCCAAAGTCGCCAAACAAGTGCCCAAGTTAGGCTTCGCTTCCCGATAGTTCGGCTTTCATCTGGCAGCTACGGGCCAAAGTCGCCAAACGAGTGCCAAAGTTAGGCTTCGCTTCCCGATAGTTCGGCTTTCATCGGGCAGCTACGGGCCAAAGTCGCCAAACAAGGGCCCAAGTTAGGCTTCGCTTCCCGATAGTTCGGCTCTCATCTGGCAGCTACGGGCCAAAGTCGCCAAACAAGTGCCCAAGTTAGGCTTCGCTTCCCGATAGTTCGGCTTTCATCTGGCAGCTACTGGCCAAAGTCGCCAAACGAGTGCCAAAGTTAGGCTTCGCTTCCCGATAGTTCGGCTTTCATCTGGCAGCTACGGGCCAAAGTCGCCAAACAAGTGCCCAAGTTAGGCTTCGCTTCCCGATAGTTCGACTTTCATCTGGCAGCTACGGGCCAAAGTCGCCAAGCAAGTGCCCAAGTTAGGCTTCGCTTCCCGATAGTTCGGCTTTCATCTGGCAGCTACGGGCCAAAGTCGCCAAACAAGTGCCCAAGTTAGGCTTCGCTTCCCGATAGTTCGGCTTTCATCTGGCAGCTACGGGCCAAAGTCGCCAAACAAGTGCCCAAGTTAGGCTTCGCTTCCCGATAGTTCGGCTTTCATCTGGCAGCTACGGGCCAAAGTCGCCAAACGAGTGCCAAAGTTAGGCTTCGCTTCCCGATAGTTCGGCTTTCATCTGGCAGCTACGGGCCAAAGTCGCCAAACAAGTGCCCAAGTTAGGCTTCGCTTCCCGATAGTTCGGCTTTCATCTGGCAGCTACGGGCCAAAGTCGCCAAACAAGTGCCCAAGTTAGGCTTCGCTTCCCGGTAGTTCGGCTTTCATCTGGCAGCTACGGGCCAAAGTCGCCAAACAAGTGCCCAAGTTAGGCTTCGCTTCCCGATAGTTCGGCTTTCATCTGGCAGCTACGGGCCAAAGTCGCCAAACAAGTGCCCAAGTTAGGCTTCGCTTCCCGATAGTTCGGCTTTCATCTGGCAGCTACGGGCCAAAGTCGCCAAACAAGTGCCCAAGTTAGGCTTCACTTCCCGATAGTTCGGCTTTCATCTGGCAGCTACTGGCCAAAGTCGCCAAACGAGTGTCCAAGTTAGGCTTCGCTTCCCGATAGTTCGGCTTTCATCTGGCAGCTACGGGCCAAAGTCGCCAAACGAGTGCCAAAGTTAGGCTTCGCTTCCCGATAGTTCGGCTTTCATCTGGCAGCTACGGGCCAAAGTCGCCAAACAAGTGCCCAAGTTAGGCTTCGCTTCCCGATAGTTCGGCTTTCATCAGGCAGCTACGGGCCAAAGTCGCCAAACGAGTGCCAAAGTTAGGCTTCGCTTCCCGATAGTTCGGCTTTCATCTGGCAGCTACGGGCCAAAGTCGCCAAACAAGTGCCCAAGTTAGGCTTCGCTTCCCGATAGTTCGGCTTTCATCTGGCAGCTACGGGCCAAAGTCGCCAAACAAGTGCCCAAGTTAGGCTTCGCTTCCCGATAGTTCGGCTTTCATCTGGCAGCTACGGGCCAAAGTAGCCAAACGAGTGCCAAAGTTAGGCTTCGCTTCCCGATAGTTCGGCTTTCATCTGGCAGCTACGGGCCAAAGTCGCCAAACAAGTGCCCAAGTTAGGCTTCGCTTCCCGATAGTTCGGCTTTCATCTGGCAGCTACGGGTCAAAGTCGCCAAACGAGTGCCAAAAATAGGCTTCGCTTACCGATAGTTCGGCTTTCATCTGGCAGCTACGGGCCAGTCGCCAAACAAGTGCCCAAGTTAGGCTTCGCTTCCCGATAGTTCGGCTTTGATCTGGCAGCTACGGGCCAAAGTCTCCAAACGAGTGCCAAAGTTAGGCTTCGCTTCCCGATAGTTCGGCTTTCATCTGGCAGCTACGGGCCAAAGTCGCCAAACAAGTGCCCAAGTTAGGCTTCGCTTCCCGATAGTTCGGCTTTCATCTGGCAGCTACGGGCCAAAGTCGCCAAACGAGTGTCCAAGTTAGGCTTCGCTTCCAGATAGTTCGGCTTTCATCTGGCAGCTACGGGCCAAAGTCGCCAAACGAGTGCCAAAGTTAGGCTTCGCTTCCCGATAGTTCGGCTTTCATCTGGCAGCTACGGGCCAAAGTCGCCAAACAAGTGCCCAAGTTAGGCTTCGCTTCCCGATAGTTCGGCTTTCATCTGGCAGCTACGGGCCAAAGTCGCCAAACGAGTGCCAAAGTTAGGCTTCGCTTCCCGATAGTTCGGCTTTCATCTGGCAGCTACGGGCCAAAGTCGCCAAACAAGTGCCCAAGTTAGGCTTCGCTTCCCGATAGTTCGGCTTTCATCTGGCAGCTACGGGCCAAAGTCGCCAAACAAGTGCCCAAGTTAGGCTTCGCTTCCCGATAGTTCGGCTTTCATCTGGCAGCTACGGGCCAAAGTAGCCAAACGAGTGCCAAAGTTAGGCTTCGCTTCCCGATAGTTCGGCTTTCATCTGGCAGCTACGGGCCAAAGTCGCCAAACAAGTGCCCAAGTTAGGCTTCGCTTCCCGATAGTTCGGCTTTCATCTGGCAGCTACGGGTCAAAGTCGCCAAACGAGTGCCAAAAATAGGCTTCGCTTACCGATAGTTCGGCTTTCATCTGGCAGCTACGGGCCAGTCGCCAAACAAGTGCCCAAGTTAGGCTTCGCTTCCCGATAGTTCGGCTTTGATCTGGCAGCTACGGGCCAAAGTCTCCAAACGAGTGCCAAAGTTAGGCTTCGCTTCCCGATAGTTCGGCTTTCATCTGGCAGCTACGGGCCAAAGTCGCCAAACAAGTGCCCAAGTTAGGCTTCGCTTCCCGATAGTTCGGCTTTCATCTGGCAGCTACGGGCCAAAGTCGCCAAACGAGTGCCAAAGTTAGGCTTCGCTTCCCGATAGTTCGGCTTTCATCTGGCAGCTACGGGCCAAAGTCGCCAAACAAGGGCCCAAGTTAGGCTTCGCTTCCCGATAGTTCGGCTCTCATCTGGCAGCTACGGGCCAAAGTCGCCAAACAAGTGCCCAAGTTAGGCTTCGCTTCCCGATAGTTCGGCTTTCATCTGGCAGCTACTGGCCAAAGTCGCCAAACGAGTGCCAAAGTTAGGCTTCGCTTCCCGATAGTTCGGCTTTCATCTGGCAGCTACGGGCCAAAGTCGCCAAACAAGTGCCCAAGTTAGGCTTCGCTTCCCGATAGTTCGACTTTCATCTGGCAGCTACGGGCCAAAGTCGCCAAGCAAGTGCCCAAGTTAGGCTTCGCTTCCCGATAGTTCGGCTTTCATCTGGCAGCTACGGGCCAAAGTCGCCAAACAAGTGCCCAAGTTAGGCTTCGCTTCCCGATAGTTCGGCTTTCATCTGGCAGCTACGGGCCAAAGTCGCCAAACAAGTGCCCAAGTTAGGCTTCGCTTCCCGATAGTTCGGCTTTCATCTGGCAGCTACGGGCCAAAGTCGCCAAACGAGTGCCAAAGTTAGGCTTCGCTTCCCGATAGTTCGGCTTTCATCTGGCAGCTACGGGCCAAAGTCGCCAAACAAGTGCCCAAGTTAGGCTTCGCTTCCCGATAGTTCGGCTTTCATCTGGCAGCTACGGGCCAAAGTCGCCAAACAAGTGCCCAAGTTAGGCTTCGCTTCCCGGTAGTTCGGCTTTCATCTGGCAGCTACGGGCCAAAGTCGCCAAACAAGTGCCCAAGTTAGGCTTCGCTTCCCGATAGTTCGGCTTTCATCTGGCAGCTACGGGCCAAAGTCGCCAAACAAGTGCCCAAGTTAGGCTTCGCTTCCCGATAGTTCGGCTTTCATCTGGCAGCTACGGGCCAAAGTCGCCAAACAAGTGCCCAAGTTAGGCTTCACTTCCCGATAGTTCGGCTTTCATCTGGCAGCTACGGGCCAAAGTCGCCAAACGAGTGTCCAAGTTAGGCTTCGCTTCCCGATAGTTCGGCTTTCATCTGGCAGCTACGGGCCAAAGTCGCCAAACGAGTGCCAAAGTTAGGCTTCGCTTCCCGATAGTTCGGCTTTCATCTGGCAGCTACGGGCCAAAGTCGCCAAACAAGTGCCCAAGTTAGGCTTCGCTTCCCGATAGTTCGGCTTTCATCAGGCAGCTACGGGCCAAAGTCGCCAAACGAGTGCCAAAGTTAGGCTTCGCTTCCCGATAGTTCGGCTTTCATCTGGCAGCTACGGGCCAAAGTCGCCAAACAAGTGCCCAAGTTAGGCTTCGCTTCCCGATAGTTCGGCTTTCATCTGGCAGCTACGGGCCAAAGTCGCCAAACAAGTGCCCAAGTTAGGCTTCGCTTCCCGATAGTTCGGCTTTCATCTGGCAGCTACGGGCCAAAGTAGCCAAACGAGTGCCAAAGTTAGGCTTCGCTTCCCGATAGTTCGGCTTTCATCTGGCAGCTACGGGCCAAAGTCGCCAAACAAGTGCCCAAGTTAGGCTTCGCTTCCCGATAGTTCGGCTTTCATCTGGCAGCTACGGGTCAAAGTCGCCAAACGAGTGCCAAAAATAGGCTTCGCTTACCGATAGTTCGGCTTTCATCTGGCAGCTACGGGCCAGTCGCCAAACAAGTGCCCAAGTTAGGCTTCGCTTCCCGATAGTTCGGCTTTGATCTGGCAGCTACGGGCCAAAGTCTCCAAACGAGTGCCAAAGTTAGGCTTCGCTTCCCGATAGTTCGGCTTTCATCTGGCAGCTACGGGCCAAAGTCGCCAAACAAGTGCCCAAGTTAGGCTTCGCTTCCCGATAGTTCGGCTTTCATCTGGCAGCTACGGGCCAAAGTCGCCAAACGGGTGCCAAAGTTAGGCTTCGCTTCCCGATAGTTCGGCTTTCATCTGGCAGCTACGGGCCAAAGTCGCCAAACAAGGGCCCAAGTTAGGCTTCGCTTCCCGATAGTTCGGCTCTCATCTGGCAGCTACGGGCCAAAGTCGCCAAACAAGTGCCCAAGTTAGGCTTCGCTTCCCGATAGTTCGGCTTTCATCTGGCAGCTACGGGCCAAAGTCGCCAAACGAGTGCCAAAGTTAGGCTTCGCTTCCCGATAGTTCGGCTTTCATCTGGCAGCTACGGGCCAAAGTCGCCAAAAAAGTGCCCAAGTTAGGCTTCGCTTCCCGATAGTTCGACTTTCATCTGGCAGCTACGGGCCAAAGTCGCCAAGCAAGTGCCCAAGTTAGGCTTCGCTTCCCGATAGTTCGGCTTTCATCTGGCAGCTACGGGCCAAAGTCGCCAAACAAGTGCCCAAGTTAGGCTTCGCTTCCCGATAGTTCGGCTTTCATCTGGCAGCTACGGGCCAAAGTCGCCAAACAAGTGCCCAAGTTAGGCTTCGCTTCCCGATAGTTCGGCTTTCATCTGGCAGCTACGGGCCAAAGTCGCCAAACGAGTGCCAAAGTTAGGCTTCGCTTCCCGATAGTTCGGCTTTCATCTGGCAGCTACGGGCCAAAGTCGCCAAACAAGTGCCCAAGTTAGGCTTCGCTTCCCGATAGTTCGGCTTTCATCTGGCAGCTACGGGCCAAAGTCGCCAAACAAGTGCTCAAGTTAGGCTTGGCTTCCCGATAGTTCGGCTTTCATCTGGCAGCTACGGGCCAAAGTCGCCAAACGAGTGCCCAAGTTAGGCTTCGCTTCCCGATAGTTCGGCTTTCATCTGGCAGCTACGGGCCAAAGTCGCCAAACAAGTGCCCAAGTTAGGCTTCGCTTCCCGGTAGTTCGGCTTTCATCTGGCAGCTACGGGCCAAAGTCGCCAAACAAGTGCCCAAGTTAGGCTTCGCTTCCCGATAGTTCGGCTTTCATCTGGCAGCTACGGGCCAAAGTCGCCAAACAAGTGCCCAAGTTAGGCTTCGCTTCCCGATAGTTCGGCTTTCATCTGGCAGCTACGGGCCAAAGTCACCAAACGAGTGCCCAAGTTAGGCTTCGCTTCCCGATAGTTCGGCTTTCATCTGGCAGCTACGGGCCAAAGTCGCCAAACGAGTGCCAAAGTTAGGCTTCGCTTCCCGATAGTTCGGCTTTCATCTGGCAGCTACGGGCCGAAGTCGCCAAACAAGTGCCCAAGTTAGGCTTCGCTTCCCGATAGTTCGGCTTTCATCTGGCAGCTACGGGCCAAAGTCGCCAAACAAGTGCCCAAGTTAGGCTTCGCTTCCCGAAAGTTCGGCTTTCATCTGGCAGCTACGGGCCAAAGTCGCCAAACGAGTGCCAAAGTTAGGCTTCGCTTCCCGATAGTTTGGCTTTCATCTGGCAGCTACGGGCCAAAGTCGCCAAACAAGTGCCCAAGTTAGGCTTCGCTTCCCGATAGTTCGGCTTTCACCTGGCAGCTACGGGCCAAAGTCGCCAAACAAGTGCCCAAGTTAGGCTTCGCTTCCCGATAGTTCGGCTTTCATCTGGCAGCTACGGGCCAAAGTCGCCAAACAAGTGTCCAAGTTAGGCTTGGTTTCCCGATAGTTCGGCTTTCATCTGGCAGCTACGGGCCAAAGTCGCCAAACGAGTGTCCAAGTTAGGCTTCGCTTCCCGATAGTTCGGCTTTCATCTGGCAGCTACGGGCCAAAGTCGCCAAACGAGTGCCCAAGTTAGGCTTCGCTTCCCGATAGTTCGGCTCTCATCTGGCAGCTACGGGCCAAAGTCGCCAAACAAGTGCCCAAGTTAGGCTTCGCTTCCCGATAGTTCGGCTTTCATCTGGCAGCTACTGGCCAAAGTCGCCAAACGAGTGCCAAAGTTAGGCTTCGCTTCCCGATAGTTCGGCTTTCATCTGGCAGCTACGGGCCAAAGTCGCAAAACAAGTGCCCAAGTTAGGCTTCGCTTCCCGATAGTTCGACTTTCATCTGGCAGCTACGGGCCAAAGTCGCCAAGCAAGTGCCCAAGTTAGGCTTCGCTTCCCGATAGTTCGGCTTTCATCTGGCAGCTACGGGCCAAAGTCGCCAAACAAGTGCCCAAGTTAGGCTTCGCTTCCCGATAGTTCGGCTTTCATCTGGCAGCTACGGGCCAAAGTCGCCAAACAAGTGCCCAAGTTAGGCTTCGCTTCCCGATAGTTCGGCTTTCATCTGGCAGCTACGGGCCAAAGTCGCCAAACGAGTGCCAAAGTTAGGCTTCGCTTCCCGATAGTTCGGCTTTCATCTGGCAGCTACGGGCCAAAGTCGCCAAACAAGTGCCCAAGTTAGGCTTCGCTTCCCGATAGTTCGGCTTTCATCTGGCAGCTACGGGCCAAAGTCGCCAAACAAGTGCCCAAGTTAGGCTTCGCTTCCCGGTAGTTCGGCTTTCATCTGGCAGCTACGGGCCAAAGTCGCCAAACAAGTGCCCAAGTTAGGCTTCGCTTCCCGATAGTTCGGCTTTCATCTGGCAGCTACGGGCCAAAGTCGCCAAACAAGTGCCCAAGTTAGGCTTCGCTTCCCGATAGTTCGGCTTTCATCTGGCAGCTACGGGCCAAAGTCGCCAAACAAGTGCCCAAGTTAGGCTTCACTTCCCGATAGTTCGGCTTTCATCTGGCAGCTACGGGCCAAAGTCGCCAAACGAGTGTCCAAGTTAGGCTTCGCTTCCCGATAGTTCGGCTTTCATCTGGCAGCTACGGGCCAAAGTCGCCAAACGAGTGCCAAAGTTAGGCTTCGCTTCCCGATAGTTCGGCTTTCATCTGGCAGCTACGGGCCAAAGTCGCCAAACAAGTGCCCAAGTTAGGCTTCGCTTCCCGATAGTTCGGCTTTCATCTGGCAGCTACGGGCCAAAGTCGCCAAACGAGTGCCAAAGTTAGGCTTCGCTTCCCGATAGTTCGGCTTTCATCTGGCAGCTACGGGCCAAAGTCGCCAAACAAGTGCCCAAGTTAGGCTTCGCTTCCCGATAGTTCGGCTTTCATCTGGCAGCTACGGGCCAAAGTCGCCAAACAAGTGCCCAAGTTAGGCTTCGCTTCCCGATAGTTCGGCTTTCATCTGGCAGCTACGGGCCAAAGTAGCCAAACGAGTGCCAAAGTTAGGCTTCGCTTCCCGATAGTTCGGCTTTCATCTGGCAGCTACGGGCCAAAGTCGCCAAACAAGTGCCCAAGTTAGGCTTCGCTTCCCGATAGTTCGGCTTTCATCTGGCAGCTACGGGTCAAAGTCGCCAAACGAGTGCCAAAAATAGGCTTCGCTTACCGATAGTTCGGCTTTCATCTGGCAGCTACGGGCCAGTCGCCAAACAAGTGCCCTAGTTAGGCTTCGCTTCCCGATAGTTCGGCTTTGATCTGGCAGCTACGGGCCAAAGTCTCCAAACGAGTGCCAAAGTTAGGCTTCGCTTCCCGATAGTTCGGCTTTCATCTGGCAGCTACGGGCCAAAGTCGCCAAACAAGTGCCCAAGTTAGGCTTCGCTTCCCGATAGTTCGGCTTTCATCTGGCAGCTACGGGCCAAAGTCGCCAAACGAGTGCCAAAGTTAGGCTTCGCTTCCCGATAGTTCGGCTTTCATCTGGCAGCTACGGGCCAAAGTCGCCAAACAAGGGCCCAAGTTAGGCTTCGCTTCCCGATAGTTCGGCTCTCATCTGGCAGCTACGGGCCAAAGTCGCCAAACAAGTGCCCAAGTTAGGCTTCGCTTCCCGATAGTTCGGCTTTCATCTGGCAGCTACGGGCCAAAGTCGCCAAACGAGTGCCAAAGTTAGGCTTCGCTTCCCGATAGTTCGGCTTTCATCTGGCAGCTACGGGCCAAAGTCGCCAAAAAAGTGCCCAAGTTAGGCTTCGCTTCCCGATAGTTCGACTTTCATCTGGCAGCTACGGGCCAAAGTCGCCAAGCAAGTGCCCAAGTTAGGCTTCGCTTCCCGATAGTTCGGCTTTCATCTGGCAGCTACGGGCCAAAGTCGCCAAACAAGTGCCCAAGTTAGGCTTCGCTTCCCGATAGTTCGGCTTTCATCTGGCAGCTACGGGCCAAAGTCGCCAAACAAGGGCCCAAGTTAGGCTTCGCTTCCCGATAGTTCGGCTCTCATCTGGCAGCTACGGGCCAAAGTCGCCAAACAAGTGCCCAAGTTAGGCTTCGCTTCCCGATAGTTCGGCTTTCATCTGGCAGCTACGGGCCAAAGTCGCCAAACGAGTGCCAAAGTTAGGCTTCGCTTCCCGATAGTTCGGCTTTCATCTGGCAGCTACGGGCCAAAGTCGCCAAAAAAGTGCCCAAGTTAGGCTTCGCTTCCCGATAGTTCGACTTTCATCTGGCAGCTACGGGCCAAAGTCGCCAAGCAAGTGCCCAAGTTAGGCTTCGCTTCCCGATAGTTCGGCTTTCATCTGGCAGCTACGGGCCAAAGTCGCCAAACAAGTGCCCAAGTTAGGCTTCGCTTCCCGATAGTTCGGCTTTCATCTGGCAGCTACGGGCCAAAGTCGCCAAACAAGTGCCCAAGTTAGGCTTCGCTTCCCGATAGTTCGGCTTTCATCTGGCAGCTACGGGCCAAAGTCGCCAAACAAGTGCTCAAGTTAGGCTTGGCTTCCCGATAGTTCGGCTTTCATCTGGCAGCTACGGGCCAAAGTCGCCAAACGAGTGCCCAAGTTAGGCTTCGCTTCCCGATAGTTCGGCTTTCATCTGGCAGCTACGGGCCAAAGTCGCCAAACAAGTGCCCAAGTTAGGCTTCGCTTCCCGGTAGTTCGGCTTTCATCTGGCAGCTACGGGCCAAAGTCGCCAAACAAGTGCCCAAGTTAGGCTTCGCTTCCCGATAGTTCGGCTTTCATCTGGCAGCTACGGGCCAAAGTCGCCAAACAAGTGCCCAAGTTAGGCTTCGCTTCCCGATAGTTCGGCTTTCATCTGGCAGCTACGGGCCAAAGTCGCCAAACGAGTGCCCAAGTTAGGCTTCGCTTCCCGATAGTTCGGCTTTCATCTGGCAGCTACGGGCCAAAGTCGCCAAACGAGTGCCAAAGTTAGGCTTCGCTTCCCGATAGTTCGGCTTTCATCTGGCAGCTACGGGCCGAAGTCGCCAAACAAGTGCCCAAGTTAGGCTTCGCTTCCCGATAGTTCGGCTTTCATCTGGCAGCTACGGGCCAAAGTCGCCAAACAAGTGCCCAAGTTAGGCTTCGCTTCCCGAAAGTTCGGCTTTCATCTGGCAGCTACGGGCCAAAGTCGCCAAACGAGTGCCAAAGTTAGGCTTCGCTTCCCGATAGTTTGGCTTTCATCTGGCAGCTACGGGCCAAAGTCGCCAAACAAGTGCCCAAGTTAGGCTTCGCTTCCCGATAGTTCGGCTTTCACCTGGCAGCTACGGGCCAAAGTCGCCAAACAAGTGCCCAAGTTAGGCTTCGCTTCCCGATAGTTCGGCTTTCATCTGGCAGCTACGGGCCAAAGTCGCCAAACAAGTGTCCAAGTTAGGCTTGGTTTCCCGATAGTTCGGCTTTCATCTGGCAGCTACGGGCCAAAGTCGCCAAACGAGTGTCCAAGTTAGGCTTCGCTTCCCGATAGTTCGGCTTTCATCTGGCAGCTACGGGCCAAAGTCGCCAAACGAGTGCCCAAGTTAGGCTTCGCTTCCCGATAGTTCGGCTCTCATCTGGCAGCTACGGGCCAAAGTCGCCAAACAAGTGCCCAAGTTAGGCTTCGCTTCCCGATAGTTCGGCTTTCATCTGGCAGCTACTGGCCAAAGTCGCCAAACGAGTGCCAAAGTTAGGCTTCGCTTCCCGATAGTTCGGCTTTCATCTGGCAGCTACGGGCCAAAGTCGCCAAACAAGTGCCCAAGTTAGGCTTCGCTTCCCGATAGTTCGACTTTCATCTGGCAGCTACGGGCCAAAGTCGCCAAGCAAGTGCCCAAGTTAGGCTTCGCTTCCCGATAGTTCGGCTTTCATCTGGCAGCTACGGGCCAAAGTCGCCAAACAAGTGCCCAAGTTAGGCTTCGCTTCCCGATAGTTCGGCTTTCATCTGGCAGCTACGGGCCAAAGTCGCCAAACAAGTGCCCAAGTTAGGCTTCGCTTCCCGATAGTTCGGCTTTCATCTGGCAGCTACGGGCCAAAGTCGCCAAACGAGTGCCAAAGTTAGGCTTCGCTTCCCGATAGTTCGGCTTTCATCTGGCAGCTACGGGCCAAAGTCGCCAAACAAGTGCCCAAGTTAGGCTTCGCTTCCCGATAGTTCGGCTTTCATCTGGCAGCTACGGGCCAAAGTCGCCAAACAAGTGCCCAAGTTAGGCTTCGCTTCCCGGTAGTTCGGCTTTCATCTGGCAGCTACGGGCCAAAGTCGCCAAACAAGTGCCCAAGTTAGGCTTCGCTTCCCGATAGTTCGGCTTTCATCTGGCAGCTACGGGCCAAAGTCGCCAAACAAGTGCCCAAGTTAGGCTTCGCTTCCCGATAGTTCGGCTTTCATCTGGCAGCTACGGGCCAAAGTCGCCAAACAAGTGCCCAAGTTAGGCTTCACTTCCCGATAGTTCGGCTTTCATCTGGCAGCTACGGGCCAAAGTCGCCAAACGAGTGTCCAAGTTAGGCTTCGCTTCCCGATAGTTCGGCTTTCATCTGGCAGCTACGGGCCAAAGTCGCCAAACGAGTGCCAAAGTTAGGCTTCGCTTCCCGATAGTTCGGCTTTCATCTGGCAGCTACGGGCCAAAGTCGCCAAACAAGTGCCCAAGTTAGGCTTCGCTTCCCGATAGTTCGGCTTTCATCTGGCAGCTACGGGCCAAAGTCGCCAAACGAGTGCCAAAGTTAGGCTTCGCTTCCCGATAGTTCGGCTTTCATCTGGCAGCTACGGGCCAAAGTCGCCAAACAAGTGCCCAAGTTAGGCTTCGCTTCCCGATAGTTCGGCTTTCATCTGGCAGCTACGGGCCAAAGTCGCCAAACAAGTGCCCAAGTTAGGCTTCGCTTCCCGATAGTTCGGCTTTCATCTGGCAGCTACGGGCCAAAGTAGCCAAACGAGTGCCAAAGTTAGGCTTCGCTTCCCGATAGTTCGGCTTTCATCTGGCAGCTACGGGCCAAAGTCGCCAAACAAGTGCCCAAGTTAGGCTTCGCTTCCCGATAGTTCGGCTTTCATCTGGCAGCTACGGGTCAAAGTCGCCAAACGAGTGCCAAAAATAGGCTTCGCTTACCGATAGTTCGGCTTTCATCTGGCAGCTACGGGCCAGTCGCCAAACAAGTGCCCTAGTTAGGCTTCGCTTCCCGATAGTTCGGCTTTGATCTGGCAGCTACGGGCCAAAGTCTCCAAACGAGTGTCAAAGTTAGGCTTCGCTTCCCGATAGTTCGGCTTTCATCTGGCAGCTACGGGCCAAAGTCGCCAAACAAGTGCCCAAGTTAGGCTTCGCTTCCCGATAGTTCGGCTTTCATCTGGCAGCTACGGGCCAAAGTCGCCAAACGAGTGCCAAAGTTAGGCTTCGCTTCCCGATAGTTCGGCTTTCATCTGGCAGCTACGGGCCAAAGTCGCCAAACAAGGGCCCAAGTTAGGCTTCGCTTCCCGATAGTTCGGCTCTCATCTGGCAGCTACGGGCCAAAGTCGCCAAACAAGTGCCCAAGTTAGGCTTCGCTTCCCGATAGTTCGGCTTTCATCTGGCAGCTACAGGCCAAAGTCGCCAAACGAGTGCCAAAGTTAGGCTTCGCTTCCCGATAGTTCGGCTTTCATCTGGCAGCTACGGGCCAAAGTCGCCAAAAAAGTGCCCAAGTTAGGCTTCGCTTCCCGATAGTTCGACTTTCATCTGGCAGCTACGGGCCAAAGTCGCCAAGCAAGTGCCCAAGTTAGGCTTCGCTTCCCGATAGTTCGGCTTTCATCTGGCAGCTACGGGCCAAAGTCGCCAAACAAGTGCCCAAGTTAGGCTTCGCTTCCCGATAGTTCGGCTTTCATCTGGCAGCTACGGGCCAAAGTCGCCAAACAAGTGCCCAAGTTAGGCTTCGCTTCCCGATAGTTCGGCTTTCATCTGGCAGCTACGGGCCAAAGTCGCCAAACGTGTGCCAAAGTTAGGCTTCGCTTCCCGATAGTTCGGCTTTCATCTGGCAGCTACGGGCCAAAGTCGCCAAACAAGTGCCCAAGTTAGGCTTCGCTTCCCGATAGTTCGGCTTTCATCTGGCAGCTACGGGCCAAAGTCGCCAAACAAGTGCTCAAGTTAGGCTTGGCTTCCCGATAGTTCGGCTTTCATCTGGCAGCTACGGGCCAAAGTCGCCAAACGAGTGCCCAAGTTAGGCTTCGCTTCCCGATAGTTCGGCTTTCATCTGGCAGCTACGGGCCAAAGTCGCCAAACAAGTGCCCAAGTTAGGCTTCGCTTCCCGGTAGTTCGGCTTTCATCTGGCAGCTACGGGCCAAAGTCGCCAAACAAGTGCCCAAGTTAGGCTTCGCTTCCCGATAGTTCGGCTTTCATCTGGCAGCTACGGGCCAAAGTCGCCAAACAAGTGCCCAAGTTAGGCTTCGCTTCCCGATAGTTCGGCTTTCATCTGGCAGCTACGGGCCAAAGTCGCCAAACGAGTGCGCAAGTTAGGCTTCGCTTCCCGATAGTTCGGCTTTCATCTGGCAGCTACGGGCCAAAGTCGCCAAACGAGTGCCAAAGTTAGGCTTCGCTTCCCGATAGTTCGGCTTTCATCTGGCAGCTACGGGCCGAAGTCGCCAAACAAGTGCCCAAGTTAGGCTTCGCTTCCCGATAGTTCGGCTTTCATCTGGCAGCTACGGGCCAAAGTCGCCAAACAAGTGCCCAAGTTAGGCTTCGCTTCCCGAAAGTTCGGCTTTCATCTGGCAGCTACGGGCCAAAGTCGCCAAACGAGTGCCAAAGTTAGGCTTCGCTTCCCGATAGTTCGGCTTTCATCTGGCAGCTACGGGCCAAAGTCGCCAAACAAGTGCCCAAGTTAGGCTTCGCTTCCCGATAGTTCGGCTTTCACCTGGCAGCTACGGGCCAAAGTCGCCAAACAAGTGCCCAAGTTAGGCTTCGCTTCCCGATAGTTCGGCTTTCATCTGGCAGCTACGGGCCAAAGTCGCCAAACAAGTGTCCAAGTTAGGCTTGGTTTCCCGATAGTTCGGCTTTCATCTGGCAGCTACGGGCCAAAGTCGCCAAACGAGTGTCCAAGTTAGGCTTCGCTTCCCGATAGTTCGGCTTTCATCTGGCAGCTACGGGCCAAAGTCGCCAAACAAGTGCCCAAGTTAGGCTTCGCTTCCCGGTAGTTCGGCTTTCATCTGGCAGCTACGGGCCAAAGTCGCCAAACAAGTGCCCAAGTTAGGCTTCGCTTCCCGATAGTTCGGCTTTCATCTGGCAGCTACGGGCCAAAGTCGTCAAACAAGTGCCCAAGTTAGGCTTCGCTTCCCGATAGTTCGGCTTTCATCTGGCAGCTACGGGCCAAAGTCGCCAAACAAGTGCCCAAGTTAGGCTTCGCTTCCCGATAGTTCGGCTTTCATCTGGCAGCTTCGGGCCAAAGTCGCCAAACGAGTGCCCAAGTTAGGCTTCGCTTCCCGATAGTTCGGCTTTCATCTGGCAGCTACGGGCCAATGTCGCCAAACGAGTGCCAAAGTTAGGCTTCGCTTCCCGATAGTTCGGCTTTCATCTGGCAGCTACGGGACAAAGTCGCCAAACGAGTGCCCAAGTTAGGCTTCGCTTCCCGATAGTTCGGCTTTCATCTGGCAGCTACGGGCCAAAGTCGCCAAACAAGTGCCCAAGTTAGGCTTCGCTTCCCGGTAGTTCGGCTTTCATCTGGCAGCTACGGGCCAAAGTCGCCAAACAAGTGCCCAAGTTAGGCTTCGCTTCCCGATAGTTCGGCTTTCATCTGGCAGCTACGGGCCAAAGTCGCCAAACGAGTGCCCAAGTTAGGCTTCGCTTCCCGATAGTTCGGCTTTCATCTGGCAGCTACGGGCCAAAGTCGCCAAACGAGTGCCAAAGTTAGGCTTCGCTTCCCGATAGTTCGGCTTTCATCTGGCAGCTACGGGCCAAAGTCGTCAAACAAGTGCCCAAGTTAGGCTTCGCTTCCCGATAGTTCGGCTTTCATCTGGCAGCTACGGGCCAAAGTCGCCAAACAAGTGCCCAAGTTAGGCTTCGCTTCCCGATAGTTCGGCTTTCATCTGGCAGCTACGGGCCAAAGTCGCCAAACGAGTGCCAAAGTTAGGCTTCGCTTCCCGATAGTTCGGCTTTCATCTGGCAGCTACGGGCCAAAGTCGCCAAACAAGTGCCCAAGTTAGGCTTCGCTTCCCGATAGTTCGGCTTTCATCTGGCAGCTACGGGCCAAAGTCGCCAAACAAGTGCCCAAGTTAGGCTTCGCTTCCCGATAGTTCGGCTTTCATCTGGCAGCTACGGGCCAAAGTCGCCAAACAAGTGCCCAAGTTAGGCTTGGCTTCCCGATAGTTCGGCTTTCATCTGGCAGCTACGGGCCAAAGTCGCCAAACGAGTGCCCAAGTTAGGCTTCGCTTCCCGATAGTTCGGCTTTCATCTGGCAGCTACGGGCTAAAGTCGCCAAACAAGTGCCCAAGTTAGGCTTCGCTTCCCGGTAGTTCGGCTTTCATCTGGCAGCTACGGGCCAAAGTCGCCAAACAAGTGCCCAAGTTAGGCTTCGCTTCCCGATAGTTCGGCTTTCATCTGGCAGCTACGGGCCAAAGTCGCCAAACAAGTGCCCAAGTTAGGCTTCGCTTCCCGATAGTTCGGCTTTCATCTGGCAGCTACGGGCCAAAGTCGCCAAACAAGTGCCCAAGTTAGGCTTCGCTTCCCGGTAGTTCGGCTTTCATCTGGCAGCTACGGGCCAAAGTCGCCAAACAAGTGCCCAAGTTAGGCTTGGCTTCCCGATAGTTCGGTTTTCATCTGGCAGCTACGGGCCAAAGTCGCCAAACGAGTGCCCAAGTTAGGCTTCGCTTCCCGATAGTTCGGCTTTCATCTGGCAGCTACGGGCCAAAGTCGCCAAACAAGTGCCCAAGTTAGGCTTCGCTTCCCGGTAGTTCGGCTTTCATCTGGCAGCTACGGGCCAAAGTCGCCAAACAAGTGCCCAACTTAGGCTTCGCTTCCCGATAGTTCGGCTTTCATCTGGCAGCTACGGGCCAAAGTCGCCAAACGAGTGCCAAAGTTAGGCTTCGCTTCCCGATAGTTCGGCTTTCATCTGGCAGCTACGGGCCAAAGTCGCCAAACGAGTGCCCAAGTTAGGCTTCGCTTCCCGATAGTTCGGCTTTCATCTGGCAGCTACGGGCCAAAGTCGCCAAACAAGTGCCCAAGTTAGGCTTCGCTTCCCGGTAGTTCGGCTTTCATCTGGCAGCTACGGGCCAAAGTCGCCAAACAAGTGCCCAAGTTAGGCTTCGCTTCCCGATAGTTCGGCTTTCATCTGGCAGCTACGGGCCAAAGTCGCCAAACAAGTGCCCAAGTTAGGCTTCGCTTCCCGATAGTTCGGCTTTCACCTGGCAGCTACGGGCCAAAGTCGCCAAACGAGTGCCCAAGTTAGGCTTCGCTTCCCGATAGTTCGGCTTTCATCTGGCAGCTACGGGCCAAAGTCGCCAAACGAGTGCCAAAGTTAGGCTTCGCTTCCCGATAGTTCGGCTTTCATCTGGCAGCTACGGGCCAAAGTCGCCAAACAAGTGCCCAAGTTAGGCTTCGCTTCCCGATAGTTCGGCTTTCATCTGGCAGCTACGGGCCAAAGTCGCCAAACAAGTGCCCAAGTTAGGCTTCGCTTCCCGATAGTTCGGCTTTCATCTGGCAGCTACGGGCCAAAGTCGCCAAACGAGTACCAAAGTTAGGCTTCGCTTCCCGATAGTTCGGCTTTCATCTGGCAGCTACGGGCCAAAGTCGCCAAACAAGTGCCCAAGTTAGGCTTCGCTTCCCGATAGTTCGGCTTTCATCTGGCAGCTACGGGCCAAAGTCGCCAAACAAGTGCCCAAGTTAGGCTTCGCTTCTCGATAGTTCGGCTTTCATCTGGCAGCTACGGGCCAAAGTCGCCAAACAAGTGCCCAAGTTAAGCTTGGCTTCCCGGTAGTTCGGCTTTCATCTGGCAGCTACGGGCCAGTCGCCAAACGAGTGCCCAAGTTAGGCTTCGCTTCCCGATAGTTCGGCTTTCATCTGGCAACTACGGGCCAAAGTCGCCAAACAAGTGCCCAAGTTAGGCTTCGCTTCCCGGTAGTTCGGCTTTCATCTGGCAGCTACGGGCCAAAGTCGCCAAACAAGTGCCCAAGTTAGGCTTCGCTTCCCGATAGTTCGGCTTTCATCTGGCAGCTACGGGCCAAAGTCGCCAAACAAGTGCCCAAGTTAGGCTTCGCTTCCCGATAGTTCGGCTTTCATCTGGCAGCTACGGGCCAAAGTCGCCAAACAAGTGCCCAAGTTAGGCTTCACTTCCCGATAGTTCGGCTTTCATCTGGCAGCTACGGGCCAAAGTCGCCAAACGAGTGTCCAAGTTAGGCTTCGCTTCCAGATAGTTCGGCTTTCATCTGGCAGCTACGGGCCAAAGTCGCCAAACGAGTGCCAAAGTTAGGCTTCGCTTCCCGATAGTTCGGCTTTCATCTGGCAGCTACGGGCCAAAGTCGCCAAACAAGTGCCCAAGTTAGGCTTCGCTTCCCGATAGTTCGGCTTTCATCTGGCAGCTACGGGCCAAAGTCGCCAAACGAGTGCCAAAGTTAGGCTTCGCTTCCCGATAGTTCGGCTTTCATCTGGCAGCTACGGGCCAAAGTCGCCAAACAAGTGCCCAAGTTAGGCTTCGCTTCCCGATAGTTCGGCTTTCATCTGGCAGCTACGGGCCAAAGTCGCCAAACAAGTGCCCAAGTTAGGCTTCGCTTCCCGATAGTTCGGCTTTCATCTGGCAGCTACGGGCCAAAGTAGCCAAACGAGTGCCAAAGTTAGGCTTCGCTTCCCGATAGTTCGGCTTTCATCTGGCAGCTACGGGCCAAAGTCGCCAAACAAGTGCCCAAGTTAGGCTTCGCTTCCCGATAGTTCGGCTTTCATCTGGCAGCTACGGGTCAAAGTCGCCAAACGAGTGCCAAAAATAGGCTTCGCTTACCGATAGTTCGGCTTTCATCTGGCAGCTACGGGCCAGTCGCCAAACAAGTGCCCAAGTTAGGCTTCGCTTCCCGATAGTTCGGCTTTGATCTGGCAGCTACGGGCCAAAGTCTCCAAACGAGTGCCAAAGTTAGGCTTCGCTTCCCGATAGTTCGGCTTTCATCTGGCAGCTACGGGCCAAAGTCGCCAAACAAGTGCCCAAGTTAGGCTTCGCTTCCCGATAGTTCGGCTTTCATCTGGCAGCTACGGGCCAAAGTCGCCAAACGAGTGCCAAAGTTAGGCTTCGCTTCCCGATAGTTCGGCTTTCATCTGGCAGCTACGGGCCAAAGTCGCCAAACAAGGGCCCAAGTTAGGCTTCGCTTCCCGATAGTTCGGCTCTCATCTGGCAGCTACGGGCCAAAGTCGCCAAACAAGTGCCCAAGTTAGGCTTCGCTTCCCGATAGTTCGGCTTTCATCTGGCAGCTACGGGCCAAAGTCGCCAAACGAGTGCCAAAGTTAGGCTTCGCTTCCCGATAGTTCGGCTTTCATCTGGCAGCTACGGGCCAAAGTCGCCAAACAAGTGCCCAAGTTAGGCTTCGCTTCCCGATAGTTCGACTTTCATCTGGCAGCTACGGGCCAAAGTCGCCAAGCAAGTGCCCAAGTTAGGCTTCACTTCCCGATAGTTCGGCTTTCATCTGGCAGCTACGGGCCAAAGTCGCCAAACAAGTGCCCAAGTTAGGCTTCGCTTCCCGATAGTTCGGCTTTCATCTGGCAGCTACGGGCCAAAGTCGCCAAACAAGTGCCCAAGTTAGGCTTCGCTTCCCGATAGTTCGGCTTTCATCTGGCAGCTACGGGCCAAAGTCGCCAAACGAGTGCCAAAGTTAGGCTTCGCTTCCCGATAGTTCGGCTTTCATCTGGCAGCTACGGGCCAAAGTCGCCAAACAAGTGCCCAAGTTAGGCTTCGCTTCCCGATAGTTCGGCTTTCATCTGGCAGCTACGGGCCAAAGTCGCCAAACAAGTGCCCAAGTTAGGCTTCGCTTCCCGGTAGTTCGGCTTTCATCTGGCAGCTACGGGCCAAAGTCGCCAAACAAGTGCCCAAGTTAGGCTTCGCTTCCCGATAGTTCGGCTTTCATCTGGCAGCTACGGGCCAAAGTCGCCAAACAAGTGCCCAAGTTAGGCTTCGCTTCCCGATAGTTCGGCTTTCATCTGGCAGCTACGGGCCAAAGTCGCCAAACAAGTGCCCAAGTTAGGCTTCACTTCCCGATAGTTCGGCTTTCATCTGGCAGCTACGGGCCAAAGTCGCCAAACGAGTGTCCAAGTTAGGCTTCGCTTCCCGATAGTTCGGCTTTCATCTGGCAGCTACGGGCCAAAGTCGCCAAACGAGTGCCAAAGTTAGGCTTCGCTTCCCGATAGTTCGGCTTTCATCTGGCAGCTACGGGCCAAAGTCGCCAAACAAGTGCCCAAGTTAGGCTTCGCTTCCCGATAGTTCGGCTTTCATCTGGCAGCTACGGGCCAAAGTCGCCAAACGAGTGCCAAAGTTAGGCTTCGCTTCCCGATAGTTCGGCTTTCATCTGGCAGCTACGGGCCAAAGTCGCCAAACAAGTGCCCAAGTTAGGCTTCGCTTCCCGATAGTTCGGCTTTCATCTGGCAGCTACGGGCCAAAGTCGCCAAACAAGTGCCCAAGTTAGGCTTCGCTTCCCGATAGTTCGGCTTTCATCTGGCAGCTACGGGCCAAAGTAGCCAAACGAGTGCCAAAGTTAGGCTTCGCTTCCCGATAGTTCGGCTTTCATCTGGCAGCTACGGGCCAAAGTCGCCAAACAAGTGCCCAAGTTAGGCTTCGCTTCCCGATAGTTCGGCTTTCATCTGGCAGCTACGGGTCAAAGTCGCCAAACGAGTGCCAAAAATAGGCTTCGCTTACCGATAGTTCGGCTTTCATCTGGCAGCTACGGGCCAGTCGCCAAACAAGTGCCCAAGTTAGGCTTCGCTTCCCGATAGTTCGGCTTTGATCTGGCAGCTACGGGCCAAAGTCTCCAAACGAGTGCCAAAGTTAGGCTTCGCTTCCCGATAGTTCGGCTTTCATCTGGCAGCTACGGGCCAAAGTCGCCAAACAAGTGCCCAAGTTAGGCTTCGCTTCCCGATAGTTCGGCTTTCATCTGGCAGCTACGGGCCAAAGTCGCCAAACGAGTGCCAAAGTTAGGCTTCGCTTCCCGATAGTTCGGCTTTCATCTGGCAGCTACGGGCCAAAGTCGCCAAACAAGGGCCCAAGTTAGGCTTCGCTTCCCGATAGTTCGGCTCTCATCTGGCAGCTACGGGCCAAAGTCGCCAAACAAGTGCCCAAGTTAGGCTTCGCTTCCCGATAGTTCGGCTTTCATCTGGCAGCTACGGGCCAAAGTCGCCAAACGAGTGCCAAAGTTAGGCTTCGCTTCCCGATAGTTCGGCTTTCATCTGGCAGCTACGGGCCAAAGTCGCCAAAAAAGTGCCCAAGTTAGGCTTCGCTTCCCGATAGTTCGACTTTCATCTGGCAGCTACGGGCCAAAGTCGCCAAGCAAGTGCCCAAGTTAGGCTTCGCTTCCCGATAGTTCGGCTTTCATCTGGCAGCTACGGGCCAAAGTCGCCAAACAAGTGCCCAAGTTAGGCTTCGCTTCCCGATAGTTCGGCTTTCATCTGGCAGCTACGGGCCAAAGTCGCCAAACAAGTGCCCAAGTTAGGCTTCGCTTCCCGATAGTTCGGCTTTCATCTGGCAGCTACGGGCCAAAGTCGCCAAACGAGTGCCAAAGTTAGGCTTCGCTTCCCGATAGTTCGGCTTTCATCTGGCAGCTACGGGCCAAAGTCGCCAAACAAGTGCCCAAGTTAGGCTTCGCTTCCCGATAGTTCGGCTTTCATCTGGCAGCTACGGGCCAAAGTCGCCAAACAAGTGCTCAAGTTAGGCTTGGCTTCCCGATAGTTCGGCTTTCATCTGGCAGCTACTTGCCAAAGTCGCCAAACGAGTGCCCAAGTTAGGCTTCGCTTCCCGATAGTTCGGCTTTCATCTGGCAGCTACGGGCCAAAGTCGCCAAACAAGTGCCCAAGTTAGGCTTCGCTTCCCGGTAGTTCGGCTTTCATCTGGCAGCTACGGGCCAAAGTCGCCAAACAAGTGCCCAAGTTAGGCTTCGCTTCCCGATAGTTCGGCTTTCATCTGGCAGCTACGGGCCAAAGTCGCCAAACAAGTGCCCAAGTTAGGCTTCGCTTCCCGATAGTTCGGCTTTCATCTGGCAGCTACGGGCCAAAGTCGCCAAACGAGTGCCCAAGTTAGGCTTCGCTTCCCGATAGTTCGGCTTTCATCTGGCAGCTACGGGCCAAAGTCGCCAAACGAGTGCCAAAGTTAGGCTTCGCTTCCCGATAGTTCGGCTTTCATCTGGCAGCTACGGGCCGAAGTCGCCAAACAAGTGCCCAAGTTAGGCTTCGCTTCCCGATAGTTCGGCTTTCATCTGGCAGCTACGGGCCAAAGTCGCCAAACAAGTGCCCAAGTTAGGCTTCGCTTCCCGAAAGTTCGGCTTTCATCTGGCAGCTACGGGCCAAAGTCGCCAAACGAGTGCCAAAGTTAGGCTTCGCTTCCCGATAGTTCGGCTTTCATCTGGCAGCTACGGGCCAAAGTCGCCAAACAAGTGCCCAAGTTAGGCTTCGCTTCCCGATAGTTCGGCTTTCACCTGGCAGCTACGGGCCAAAGTCGCCAAACAAGTGCCCAAGTTAGGCTTCGCTTCCCGATAGTTCGGCTTTCATCTGGCAGCTACGGGCCAAAGTCGCCAAACAAGTGTCCAAGTTAGGCTTGGTTTCCCGATAGTTCGGCTTTCATCTGGCAGCTACGGGCCAAAGTCGCCAAACGAGTGTCCAAGTTAGGCTTCGCTTCCCGATAGTTCGGCTTTCATCTGGCAGCTACGGGCCAAAGTCGCCAAACAAGTGCCCAAGTTAGGCTTCGCTTCCCGGTAGTTCGGCTTTCATCTGGCAGCTACGGGCCAAAGTCGCCAAACAAGTGCCCAAGTTA
The DNA here is from genome assembly GCF_016920785.2 of Ixodes scapularis. Classification (NCBI taxonomy): domain Eukaryota; kingdom Metazoa; phylum Arthropoda; class Arachnida; order Ixodida; family Ixodidae; genus Ixodes; species Ixodes scapularis. Next base: position 77,931,877 of record NW_024609837.1, read on the forward strand.
GGCTTCGCTTCCCGATAGTTCGGCTTTCATCTGGCAGCTACGGGCCAAAGTCGTCAAACAAGTGCCCAAGTTAGGCTTCGCTTCCCGATAGTTCGGCTTTCATCTGGCAGCTACGGGCCAAAGTCGCCAAACAAGTGCCCAAGTTAGGCTTCGCTTCCCGATAGTTCGGCTTTCATCTGGCAGCTACGGGCCAAAGTCGCCAAACGAGTGCCCAAGTTAGGCTTCGCTTCCCGATAGTTCGGCTTTCATCTGGCAGCTACGGGCCAATGTCGCCAAACGAGTGCCAAAGTTAGGCTTCGCTTCCCGATAGTTCGGCTTTCATCTGGCAGCTACGGGACAAAGTCGCCAAACGAGTGCCCAAGTTAGGCTTCGCTTCCCGATAGTTCGGCTTTCATCTGGCAGCTACGGGCCAAAGTCGCCAAACAAGTGCCCAAGTTAGGCTTCGCTTCCCGGTAGTTCGGCTTTCATCTGGCAGCTACGGGCCAAAGTCGCCAAACAAGTGCCCAAGTTAGGCTTCGCTTCCCGACAGTTCGGCTTTCATCTGGCAGCTACGGGCCAAAGTCGCCAAAAAAGTGCCCAAGTTAGGCTTCGCTTCCCGATAGTTCGGCTTTCATCTGGCAGCTACGGGCCAAAGTCGCCAAACGAGTGCCCAAGTTAGGCTTCGCTTCCCGATAGTTCGGCTTTCATCTGGCAGCTACGGGCCAAAGTCGCCAAACGAGTGCCAAAGTTAGGCTTCGCTTCCCGATAGTTCGGCTTTCATCTGGCAGCTACGGGCCAAAGTCGTCAAACAAGTGCCCAAGTTAGGCTTCGCTTCCCGATAGTTCGGCTTTCATCTGGCAGCTACGGGCCAAAGTCGCCAAACAAGTGCCCAAGTTAGGCTTCGCTTCCCGATAGTTCGGCTTTCATCTGGCAGCTACGGGCCAAAGTCGCCAAATGAGTGCCAAAGGCTTCGCTTCCCGATAGTTCGGCTTTCATCTGGCAGCTACGGGCCAAAGTCGCCAAACAAGTGCCCAAGTTAGGCTTCGCTTCCCGATAGTTCGGCTTTCATCTGGCAGCTACGGGCCAAAGTCGCCAAACAAGTGCCCAAGTTAGGCTTCGCTTCCCGATAGTTCGGCTTTCATCTGGCAGCTACGGGCCAAAGTCGCCAAACAAGTGCCCAAGTTAGGCTTGGCTTCCCGATAGTTCGGCTTTCATCTGGCAGCTACGGGCCAAAGTCGCCAAACGAGTGCCCAAGTTAGGCTTCGCTTCCCGATAGTTCGGCTTTCATCTGGCAGCTACGGGCCAAAGTCGCCAAACAAGTGCCCAAGTTAGGCTTCGCTTCCCGGTAGTTCGGCTTTCATCTGGCAGCTAAGGGGCCAAAGTCGCCAAACAAGTGCCCAAGTTAGGCTTCGCTTCCCGATAGTTCGGCTTTCATCTGGCAGCTACGGGCCAAAGTCGCCAAACAAGTGCCCAAGTTAGGCTTCGCTTCCCGATAGTTCGGCTTTCATCTGGCAGCTACGGGCCAAAGTCGCCAAACAAGTGCCCAAGTTAGGCTTCACTTCCCGATAGTTCGGCTTTCATCTGGCAGCTACGGGCCAAAGTCGCCAAACGAGTGCCCAAGTTAGGCTTCGCTTCCCGATAGTTCGGCTTTCATCTGGCAGCTACGGGCCAAAGTCGCCAAACGAGTGCCAAAGTTAGGCTTCGCTTCCCGATAGTTCGGCTTTCATCTGGCAGCTACGGGCCAAAGTCGCCAAACAAGTGCCCAAGATAGGCTTCGCTTCCCGATAGTTCGGCTTTCATCTGGCAGCTACGGGCCAAAGTCGCCAAACGAGTGCCAAAGTTAGGCTTCGCTTCCCGATAGTTCGGCTTTCATCTGGCAGCTACGGGCCAAAGTCGCCAAACAAGTGCCCAAGTTAGGCTTCGCTTCCCGATAGTTCGGCTTTCATCTGGCAGCTACGGGCCAAAGTCGCCAAACAAGTGCCCAAGTTAGGCTTCGCTTCCCGATAGTTCGGCTTTCATCTGGCAGCTACGGGCCAAAGTAGCCAAACGAGTGCCAAAGTTAGGCTTCGCTTCCCGATAGTTCGGCTTTCATCTGGCAGCTACGGGCCAAAGTCGCCAAACAAGTGCCCAAGTTAGGCTTCGCTTCCCGATAGTTCGGCTTTCATCTGGCAGCTACGGGCCAAAGTCGCCAAACGAGTGCCAAAGTTAGGCTTCGCTTACCGATAGTTCGGCTTTCATCTGGCAGCTACGGGCCAAAGTCGCCAAACGAGTGCCAAAGTTAGGCTTCGCTTCCCGATAGTTCGTTTTTCATCTGGCAGCTACGGGCCAAAGTCGCCAAACGAGTGCCCAAGTTAGGCTTCGCTTCCCGATAGTTCGGCTTTCATCTGGCAGCTACGGGCCAAAGTCGCCAAACAAGTGCCAAAGTTAGGCTTCGCTTCCCGATAGTTCGGCTTTCATCTGGCAGCTACGGGCCAAAGTCGCCAAACAAGTGCCCAAGTTAGGCTTCGCTTCCCGATAGTTCGGCTTTCATCTGGCAGCTACGGGCCAAAGTCGCCAAACAAGTGCCCAAGTTAGGCTTCGCTTCCCGATAGTTCGGCTTTCATCTGGCAGCTACGGGCCAAAGTCGCCAAACAAGTGCCCAAGTTAGGCTTGGCTTCCCGATAGTTCGGCTTTCATCTGGCAGCTACGGGCCAAAGTCGCCAAACGAGTGCCCAAGTTAGGCTTCGCTTCCCGATAGTTCGGCTTTCATCTGGCAGCTACGGGCCAAAGTCGCCAAACAAGTGCCCAAGTTAGGCTTCGCTTCCCGGTAGTTCGGCTTTCATCTGGCAGCTACGGGCCAAAGTCGCCAAACAAGTGCCCAAGTTAGGCTTCGCTTCCCGATAGTTCGGCTTTCATCTGGCAGCTACGGGCCAAAGTCGCCAAACAAGTGCCCAAGTTAGGCTTTGCTTCCCGATAGTTCGGCTTTCATCTGGCAGCTACGGGCCAAAGTCGCCAAACAAGTGCCCAAGTTAGGCTTCACTTCCCGATAGTTCGGCTTTCATCTGGCAGCTACGGGCCAAAGTCGCCAAACGAGTGCCCAAGTTAGGCTTCGCTTCCCGATAGTTCGGCTTTCATCTGGCAGCTACGGGCCAAAGTCGCCAAACGAGTGCCAAAGTTAGGCTTCGCTTCCCGATAGTTCGGCTTTCATCTGGCAGCTACGGGCCAAAGTCGCCAAACAAGTGCCCAAGTTAGGCTTCGCTTCCCGATAGTTCGGCTTTCATCTGGCAGCTACGGGCCAAAGTCGCCAAACGAGTGCCAAAGTTAGGCTTCGCTTCCCGATAGTTCGGCTTTCATCTGGCAGCTACGGGCCAAAGTCGCCAAACAAGTGCCCAAGTTAGGCTTCGCTTCCCGATAGTTCGGCTTTCATCTGGCAGCTACGGGCCAAAGTCGCCAAACAAGTGCCCAAGTTAGGCTTCGCTTCCCGATAGTTCGGCTTTCATCTGGCAGCTACGGGCCAAAGTAGCCAAACGAGTGCCAAAGTTAGGCTTCGCTTCCCGATAGTTCGGATTTCATCTGGCAGCTACGGGCCAAAGTCGCCAAACAAGTGCCCAAGTTAGGCTTCGCTTCCCGATAGTTCGGCTTTCATCTGGCAGCTACGGGCCAAAGTCGCCAAACGAGTGCCAAAGTTAGGCTTCGCTTACCGATAGTTCGGGTTTCATCTGGCAGCTACGGGCCAAAGTCGCCAAACGAGTGCCAAAGTTAGGCTTCGCTTCCCGATAGTTCGGCTTTCATCTGGCAGCTACGGGCCAAAGTCGCCAAACGAGTGCCCAAGTTAGGCTTCGCTTCCCGATAGTTCGGCTTTCATCTGGCAGCTACGGGCCAAAGTCGCCAAACAAGTGCCCAAGTTAGGCTTCGCTTCCCGGTAGTTCGGCTTTCATCTGGCAGCCACGGGCCAAAGTCGCCAAACAAGTGCCCAAGTTAGGCTTCGCTTCCCGATAGTTCGGCTTTCATCTGGCAGCTACGGGCCAAAGTCGCCAAACAAGTGCCCAAGTTAGGCTTCGCTTCCCGATAGTTCGGCTTTCACCTGGCAGCTACGGGCCAAAGTCGCCAAACGAGTGCCCATGTTAGGCTTCGCTTCCCGATAGTTCGGCTTTCATCTGGCAGCTACGGGCCAAAGTCGCCAAACGAGTGCCAAAGTTAGGCTTCGCTTCCCGATAGTTCGGCTTTCATCTGGCAGCTACGGGCCAAAGTCGCCAAACAAGTGCCCAAGTTACGCTTCGCTTCCCGATAGTTCGGCTTTCATCTGGCAGCTACGGGCCAAAGTCGCCAAACAAGTGCCCAAGTTAGGCTTCGCTTCCCGATAGTTCGGCTTTCATCTGGCAGCTACGGGCCAAAGTCGCCAAACGAGTACCAAAGTTAGGCTTCGCTTCCCGATAGTTCGGCTTTCATCTGGCAGCTACGGGCCAAAGTCGCCAAACAAGTGCCCAAGTTAGGCTTCGCTTCCCAAAAGTTCGGCTTTCATCTGGCAGCTACGGGCCAAAGTCGCCAAACAAGTGCCCAAGTTAGGCTTGGCTTCCCGATAGTTCGGCTTTCATCTGGCAGCTACGGGCCAAAGTCGCCAAACGAGTGCCCAAGTTAGGCTTCGCTTCCCGATAGTTCGGCTTTCATCTGGCAGCTACGGGCCAAAGTTGCCAAACGAGTGCCAAAGTTAGGCTTCGCTTCCCGATAGTTCGGCTTTCATCTGGCAGCTACGGGCCAAAGTCGCCAAACAAGTGCCCAAGTTAGGCTTCGCTTCCCGATAGTTCGGCTTTCATCTGGCAGCTACGGGCCAAAGTCGCCAAACGAGTGCCAAAGTTAGGCTTCGCTTCCCGATAGTTCGGCTTTCATCTGGCAGCTACGGGCCAAAGTCGCCAAACAAGTGCCCAAGTTAGGCTTCGCTTCCCGATAGTTCGGCTTTCATCTGGCAGCTACGGGCCAAAGTCGCCAAACAAGTGCCCAAGTTAGGCTTCGCTTCCCGATAGTTCGGCTTTCATCTGGCAGCTACGGGCCAAAGTAGCCAAACGAGTGCCAAAGTTAGGCTTCGCTTCCCGATAGTTCGGCTTTCATCTGGCAGCTACGGGCCAAAGTCGCCAAACAAGTGCCCAAGTTAGGCTTCGCTTCCCGATAGTTCGGCTTTCATCTGGCAGCTACGGGTCAAAGTCGCCAAACGAGTGCCAAAGTTAGGCTTCGCTTACCGATAGTTCAGCTTTCATCTGGCAGCTACGGGCCAGTCGCCAAACAAGTGCCCAAGTTAGGCTTCGCTTCCCGATAGTTCGGCTTTGATCTGGCAGCTACGGGCCAAAGTCTCCAAACGAGTGCCAAAGTTAGGCTTCGCTTCCCGATAGTTCGGCTTTCATCTGGCAGCTACGGGCCAAAGTCGCCAAACAAGTGCCCAAGTTAGGCTTCGCTTCCCGATAGTTCGGCTTTCATCTGGCAGCTACGGGCCAAAGTCGCCAAACGAGTGCCAAAGTTAGGCTTCGCTTCCCGATAGTTCGGCTTTCATCTGGCAGCTACGGGCCAAAGTCGCCAAACAAGGGCCCAAGTTAGGCTTCGCTTCCCGATAGTTCGGCTCTCATCTGGCAGCTACGGGCCAAAGTCGCCAAACAAGTGCCCAAGTTAGGCTTCGCTTCCCGATAGTTCGGCTTTCATCTGGCAGCTACGGGCCAAAGTCGCCAAACGAGTGCCAAAGTTAGGCTTCGCTTCCCGATAGTTCGGCTTTCATCTGGCAGCTACGGGCCAAAGTCGCCAAACAAGTGCCCAAGTTAGGCTTCGCTTCCCGATAGTTCGACTTTCATCTGGCAGCTACGGGCCAAAGTCGCCAAGCAAGTGCCCAAGTTAGGCTTCGCTTCCCGATAGTTCGGCTTTCATCTGGCAGCTACGGGCCAAAGTCGCCAAACAAGTGCCCAAGTTAGGCTTCGCTTCCCGATATTTCGGCTTTCATCTGGCAGCTACGGGCCAAAGTCGCCAAACAAGTGCCCAAGTTAGGCTTCGCTTCCCGATAGTTCGGCTTTCATCTGGCAGCTACGGGCCAAAGTCGCCAAACGAGTGCCAAAGTTAGGCTTCGCTTCCCGATAGTTCGGCTTTCATCTGGCAGCTACGGGCCAAAGTCGCCAAACAAGTGCCCAAGTTAGGCTTCGCTTCCCGATAGTTCGGCTTTCATCTGGCAGCTACGGGCCAAAGTCGCCAAACAAGTGCTCAAGTTAGGCTTGGCTTCCCGATAGTTCGGCTTTCATCTGGCAGCTACGGGCCAAAGTCGCCAAACGAGTGCCCAAGTTAGGCTTCGCTTCCCGATAGTTCGGCTTTCATCTGGCAGCTACGGGCCAAAGTCGCCAAACAAGTGCCCAAGTTAGGCTTCGCTTCCCGGTAGTTCGGCTTTCATCTGGCAGCTACGGGCCAAAGTCGCCAAACAAGTGCCCAAGTTAGGCTTCGCTTCCCGATAGTTCGGCTTTCATCTGGCAGCTACGGGCCAAAGTCGCCAAACAAGTGCCCAAGTTAGGCTTCGCTTCCCGATAGTTCGGCTTTCATCTGGCAGCTACGGGCCAAAGTCGCCAAACGAGTGCCCAAGTTAGGCTTCGCTTCCCGATAGTTCGGCTTTCATCTGGCAGCTACGGGCCAAAGTCGCCAAACAAGTGCCCAAGTTAGGCTTGGCTTCCCGATAGTTCGGCTTTCATCTGGCAGCTACGGGCCAAAGTCGCCAAACGAGTGCCCAAGTTAGGCTTCGCTTCCCGATAGTTCGGCTTTCATCTGGCAGCTACGGGCCAAAGTCGCCAAACAAGTGCCCAAGTTAGGCTTCGCTTCCCGGTAGTTCGGCTTTCATCTGGCAGCTACGGGCCAAAGTCGCCAAACAAGTGCCCAAGTTAGGCTTCGCTTCCCGATAGTTCGGCTTTCATCTGGCAGCTACGGGCCAAAGTCGCCAAACGAGTGCCAAAGTTAGGCTTCGCTTCCCGATAGTTCGGCTTTCATCTGGCAGCTACGGGCCAAAGTCGCCAAACAAGTGCCCAAGTTAGGCTTCGCTTCCCGATAGTTCGGCTTTCATCTGGCAGCTACGGGCCAAAGTCGCCAAACAAGTGCCCAAGTTAGGCTTCGCTTCCCGATAGTTCGGCTTTCATCTGGCAGCTACGGGCCAAAGTAGCCAAACGAGTGCCAAAGTTAGGCTTCGCTTCCCGATAGTTCGGCTTTCATCTGGCAGCTACGGGCCAAAGTCGCCAAACAAGTGCCCAAGTTAGGCTTCGCTTCCCGATAGTTCGGCTTTCATCTGGCAGTTACGGGTCAAAGTCGCCAAACGAGTGCCAAAGTTAGGCTTCGCTTACCGATAGTTCAGCTTTCATCTGGCAGCTACGGGCCAGTCGCCAAACAAGTGCCCAAGTTAGGCTTCGCTTCCCGATAGTTCGGCTTTGATCTGGCAGCTACGGGCCAAAGTCTCCAAACGAGTGCCAAAGTTACGCTTCGCTTCCCGATAGTTCGGCTTTCATCTGGCAGCTACGGGCCAAAGTCGCCAAACAAGTGCCCAAGTTAGGCTTCGCTTCCCGATAGTTCGGCTTTCATCTGGCAGCTACGGGCCAAAGTCGCCAAACGAGTGCCAAAGTTAGGCTTCGCTTCCCGATAGTTCGGCTTTCATCTGGCAGCTACGGGCCAAAGTCGCCAAACAAGGGCCCAAGTTAGGCTTCGCTTCCCGATAGTTCGGCTCTCATCTGGCAGCTACGGGCCAAAGTCGCCAAACAAGTGCCCAAGTTAGGCTTCGCTTCCCGATAGTTCGGCTTTCATCTGGCAGCTACGGGCCAAAGTCGCCAAACGAGTGCCAAAGTTAGGCTTCGCTTCCCGATAGTTCGGCTTTCATCTGGCAGCTACGGGCCAAAGTCGCCAAACAAGTGCCCAAGTTAGGCTTCGCTTCCCGATAGTTCGACTTTCATCTGGCAGCTACGGGCCAAAGTCGCCAAGCAAGTGCCCAAGTTAGGCTTCGCTTCCCGATAGTTCGGCTTTCATCTGGCAGCTACGGGCCAAAGTCGCCAAACAAGTGCCCAAGTTAGGCTTCGCTTCCCGATATTTCGGCTTTCATCTGGCAGCTACGGGCCAAAGTCGCCAAACAAGTGCCCAAGTTAGGCTTCGCTTCCCGATAGTTCGGCTTTCATCTGGCAGCTACGGGCCAAAGTCGCCAAACGAGTGCCAAAGTTAGGCTTCGCTTCCCGATAGTTCGGCTTTCATCTGGCAGCTACGGGCCAAAGTCGCCAAACAAGTGCCCAAGTTAGGCTTCGCTTCCCGATAGTTCGGCTTTCATCTGGCAGCTACGGGCCAAAGTCGCCAAACAAGTGCTCAAGTTAGGCTTGGCTTCCCGATAGTTCGGCTTTCATCTGGCAGCTACGGGCCAAAGTCGCCAAACGAGTGCCCAAGTTAGGCTTCGCTTCCCGATAGTTCGGCTTTCATCTGGCAGCTACGGGCCAAAGTCGCCAAACAAGTGCCCAAGTTAGGCTTCGCTTCCCGGTAGTTCGGCTTTCATCTGGCAGCTACGGGCCAAAGTCGCCAAACAAGTGCCCAAGTTAGGCTTCGCTTCCCGATAGTTCGGCTTTCATCTGGCAGCTACGGGCCAAAGTCGCCAAACAAGTGCCCAAGTTAGGCTTGGCTTCCCGATAGTTCGGCTTTCATCTGGCAGCTACGGGCCAAAGTCGCCAAACGAGTGCCCAAGTTAGGCTTCGCTTCCCGATAGTTCGGCTTTCATCTGGCAGCTACGGGCCAAAGTCGCCAAACAAGTGCCCAAGTTAGGCTTCGCTTCCCGGTAGTTCGGCTTTCATCTGGCAGCTACGGGCCAAAGTCGCCAAACAAGTGCCCAAGTTAGGCTTCGCTTCCCGATAGTTCGGCTTTCATCTGGCAGCTACGGGCCAAAGTCGTCAAACAAGTGCCCAAGTTAGGCTTCGCTTCCCGATAGTTCGGCTTTCATCTGGCAGCTACGGGCCAAAGTCGCCAAACAAGTGCCCAAGTTAGGCTTCGCTTCCCGATAGTTCGGCTTTCATCTGGCAGCTACGGGCCAAAGTCGCCAAACGAGTGCCCAAGTTAGGCTTCGCTTCCCGATAGTTCGGCTTTCATCTGGCAGCTACGGGCCAAAGTCGCCAAACGAGTGCCAAAGTTAGGCTTCGCTTCCCGATAGTTCGGCTTTCATCTGGCAGCTACGGGACAAAGTCGCCAAACGAGTGCCCAAGTTAGGCTTCGCTTCCCGATAGTTCGGCTTTCATCTGGCAGCTACGGGCCAAAGTCGCCAAACAAGTGCCCAAGTTAGGCTTCGCTTCCCGGTAGTTCGGCTTTCATCTGGCAGCTACGGGCCAAAGTCGCCAAACAAGTGCCCAAGTTAGGCTTCGCTTCCCGACAGTTCGGCTTTCATCTGGCAGCTACGGGCCAAAGTCGCCAAAAAAGTGCCCAAGTTAGGCTTCGCTTCCCGATAGTTCGGCTTTCATCTGGCAGCTACGGGCCAAAGTCGCCAAACGAGTGCCCAAGTTAGGCTTCGCTTCCCGATAATTCGGCTTTCATCTGGCAGCTACGGGCCAAAGTCGCCAAAGGAGTGCCAAAGTTAGGCTTCGCTTCCCGATAGTTCGGCTTTCATCTGGCAGCTACGGGCCAAAGTCGTCAAACAAGTGCCCAAGTTAGGCTTCGCTTCCCGATAGCTCGGCTTTCATCTGGCAGCTACGGGCCAAAGTCGCCAAACAAGTGCCCAAGTTAGGCTTCGCTTCCCGATAGTTCGGCTTTCATCTGGCAGCTACGGGCCAAAGTCGCCAAACGAGTGCCAAAGTTAGGCTTTGCTTCCCGATAGTTCGGCTTTCATCTGGCAGCTACGGGCCAAAGTCGCCAAACAAGTGCCCAAGTTAGGCTTCGCTTCCCGATAGTTCGGCTTTCATCTGGCAGCTACGGGCCAAAGTCGCCAAACAAGTGCCCAAGTTAGGCTTCGCTTCCCGATAGTTCGGCTTTCATCTGGCAGCTACGGGCCAAAGTCGCCAAACAAGTGCCCAAGTTAGGCTTGGCTTCCCGATAGTTCGGCTTTCATCTGGCAGCTACGGGCCAAAGTCGCCAAACGAGTGCCCAAGTTAGGCTTCGCTTCCCGATAGTTCGGCTTTCATCTGGCAGCTACGGGCCAAAGTCGCCAAACAAGTGCCCAAGTTAGGCTTCGCTTCCCGGTAGTTCGGCTTTCATCTGGCAGCTACGGGCCAAAGTCGCCAAACAAGTGCCCAAGTTAGGCTTCGCTTCCAGATAGTTCGGCTTTCATCTGGCAGCTACGGGGCAAAGTCGCCAAACAAGTGCCCAAGTTAGGCTTCGCTTCCCGATAGTTCGGCTTTCATCTGGCAGCTACGGGCCAAAGTCGCCAAACAAGTGCCCAAGTTAGGCTTCACTTCCCGATAGTTCGGCTTTCATCTGGCAGCTACGGGCCAAAGTCGCCAAACGAGTGCCCAAGTTAGGCTTCGCTTCCCGATAGTTCGGCTTTCATCTGGCAGCTACGGGCCAAAGTCGCCAAACGAGTGCCAAAGTTAGGCTTCGCTTCCCGATAGTTCGGCTTTCATCTGGCAGCTACGGGCCAAAGTCGCCAAACAAGTGCCCAAGTTAGGCTTCGCTTCCCGATAGTTCGGCTTTCATCTGGCAGCTACGGGCCAAAGTCGCCAAACGAGTGCCAAAGTTAGGCTTCGCTTCCCGATAGTTCGGCTTTCATCTGGCAGCTACGGGCCAAAGTCGCCAAACAAGTGCCCAAGTTAGGCTTCGCTTCCCGATAGTTCGGCTTTCATCTGGCAGCTACGGGCCAAAGTCGCCAAACAAGTGCCCAAGTTAGGCTTCGCTTCCCGATAGTTCGGCTTTCATCTGGCAGCTACGGGCCAAAGTAGCCAAACGAGTGCCAAAGTTAGGCTTCGCTTCCCCATAGTTCGGCTTTGATCTGGCAGCTACGGGCCAAAGTCGCCAAACAAGTGCCCAAGTTAGGCTTCGCTTCCCGATAGTTCGGCTTTCATCTGGCAGCTACGGGCCAAAGTCGCCAAACGAGTGCCAAAGTTAGGCTTCGCTTACCGATAGTTCGGCTTTCATCAGGCAGCTACGGGCCAGTCGCCAAACAAGTGCCCAAGTTAGGCTTCGCTTCGCGATAGTTCGGCTTTGATCTGGCAGCTACGGGCCAAAGTCGCCAAACGAGTGCCAAAGTTAGGCTTCGCTTCCCGATAGTTCGGCTTTCATCTGGCAGCTACGGGCCAAAGTCGCCAAACAAGTGCCCAAGTTAGGCTTCGCTTCCCGATAGTTCGGCTTTCATCTGGCAGCTACGGGCCAAAGTCGCCAAACGAGTGCCAAAGTTAGGCTTCGCTTCCCGATAGTTCGGCTTTCATCTGGCAGCTACGGGCCAAAGTCGCCAAACAAGGGCCCAAGTTAGGCTTCGCTTCCCGATAGTTCGGCTCTCATCTGGCAGCTACGGGCCAAAGTCGCCAAACAAGTGCCCAAGTTAGGCTTCGCTTCCCGATAGTTCGGCTTTCATCTGGCAGCTACGGGCCAAAGTCGCCAAACGAGTGCCAAAGTTAGGCTTCGCTTCCCGATAGTTCGGCTTTCATCTGGCAGCTACGGGCCAAAGTCGCCAAACAAGTGCCCAAGTTAGGCTTCGCTTCCCGATAGTTCGACTTTCATCTGGCAGCTACGGGCCAAAGTCGCCAAACAAGTGCCCAAGTTAGGCTTCGCTTCCCGGTAGTTCGGCTTTCATCTGGCAGCTACGGGCCAAAGTCGCCAAACAAGTGCCCAAGTTAGGCTTCGCTTCCCGATAGTTCGGCTTTCATCTGGCAGCTACGGGCCAAAGTCGCCAAACAAGTGCCCAAGTTAGGCTTCGCTTCCCGATAGTTCGGCTTTCATCTGGCAGCTACGGGCCAAAGTCGCCAAACGAGTGCCCAAGTTAGGCTTCGCTTCCCGATAGTTCGGCTTTCATCTGGCAGCTACGGGCCAAAGTCGCCAAACAAGTGCCCAAGTTAGGCTTGGCTTCCCGATAGTTCGGCTTTCATCTGGCAGCTACGGGCCAAAGTCGCCAAACGAGTGCCCAAGTTAGGCTTCGCTTCCCGATAGTTCGGGTTTCATCTGGCAGCTACGGGCCAAAGTCGCCAAACAAGTGCCCAAGTTAGGCTTCGCTTCCCGGTAGTTCGGCTTTCATCTGGCAGCTACGGGCCAAAGTCGCCAAACAAGTGCCCAAGTTAGGCTTCGCTTCCCGATAGTTCGGCTTTCATCTGGCAGCTACGGGCCAAAGTCGTCAAACAAGTGCCCAAGTTAGGCTTCGCTTCCCGATAGTTCGGCTTTCATCTGGCAGCTACGGGCCAAAGTCGCCAAACAAGTGCCCAAGTTAGGCTTCGCTTCCCGATAGTTCGGCTTTCATCTGGCAGCTACGGGCCAAAGTCGCCAAACGAGTGCCCAAGTTAGGCTTCGCTTCCCGATAGTTCGGCTTTCATCTGGCAGCTACGGGCCAAAGTCGCCAAACGAGTGCCAAAGTTAGGCTTCGCTTCCCGATAGTTCGGCTTTCATCTGGCAGCTACGGGACAAAGTCGCCAAACGAGTGCCCAAGTTAGGCTTCGCTTCCCGATAGTTCGGCTTTCATCTGGCAGCTACGGGCCAAAGTCGCCAAACAAGTGCCCAAGTTAGGCTTCGCTTCCCGGTAGTTCGGCTTTCATCTGGCAGCTACGGGCCAAAGTCGCCAAACAAGTGCCCAAGTTAGGCTTCGCTTCCCGACAGTTCGGCTTTCATCTGGCAGCTACGGGCCAAAGTCGCCAAAAAAGTGCCCAAGTTAGGCTTCGCTTCCCGATAGTTCGGCTTTCATCTGGCAGCTACGGGCCAAAGTCGCCAAACGAGTGCCCAAGTTAGGCTTCGCTTCCCGATAGTTCGGCTTTCATCTGGCAGCTACGGGCCAAAGTCGCCAAAGGAGTGCCAAAGTTAGGCTTCGCTTCCCGATAGTTCGGCTTTCATCTGGCAGCTACGGGCCAAAGTCGTCAAACAAGTGCCCAAGTTAGGCTTCGCTTCCCGATAGTTCGGCTTTCATCTGGCAGCTACGGGCCAAAGTCGCCAAACAAGTGCCCAAGTTAGGCTTCGCTTCCCGATAGTTCGGCTTTCATCTGGCAGCTACGGGCCAAAGTCGCCAAACGAGTGCCAAAGTTAGGCTTCGCTTCCCGATAGTTCGGCTTTCATCTGGCAGCTACGGGCCAAAGTCGCCAAACAAGTGCCCAAGTTAGGCTTCGCTTCCCGATAGTTCGGCTTTCATCTGGCAGCTACGGGCCAAAGTCGCCAAACAAGTGCCCAAGTTAGGCTTCGCTTCCCGATAGTTCGGCTTTCATCTGGCAGCTACGGGCCAAAGTCGCCAAACAAGTGCCCAAGTTAGGCTTGGCTTCCCGATAGTTCGGCTTTCATCTGGCAGCTACGGGCCAAAGTCGCCAAACGAGTGCCCAAGTTAGGCTTCGCTTCCCGATAGTTCGGCTTTCATCTGGCAGCTACGGGCCAAAGTCGCCAAACAAGTGCCCAAGTTAGGCTTCGCTTCCCGATAGTTCGGCTTTCATCTGGCAGCTACGGGCCAAAGTCGCCAAACAAGTGCCCAAGTTAGGCTTCGCTTCCCGATAGTTCGGCTTTCATCTGGCAGCTACGGGCCAAAGTCGCCAAACAAGTGCCCAAGTTAGGCTTCACTTCCCGATAGTTCGGCTTTCATCTGGCAGCTACGGGCCAAAGTCGCCAAACGAGTGCCCAAGTTAGGCTTCGCTTCCCGATAGTTCGGCTTTCATCTGGCAGCTACGGGCCAAAGTCGCCAAACGAGTGCCAAAGTTAGGCTTCGCTTCCCGATAGTTCGGCTTTCATCTGGCAGCTACGGGCCAAAGTCGCCAAACAAGTGCCCAAGTTAGGCTTCGCTTCCCGATAGTTCGGCTTTCATCTGGCAGCTACGGGCCAAAGTCGCCAAACGAGTGCCAAAGTTAGGCTTCGCTTCCCGATAGTTCGGCTTTCATCTGGCAGCTACGGGCCAAAGTCGCCAAACAAGTGCCCAAGTTAGGCTTCGCTTCCCGAAAGTTCGGCTTTCATCTGGCAGCTACGGGCCAAAGTCGCCAAACAAGTGCCCAAGTTAGGCTTCGCTTCCCGATAGTTCGGCTTTCATCTGGCAGCTACGGGCCAAAGTCGCCAAACGAGTGCCAAAGTTAGGCTTCGCTTCCCGATAGTTCGGCTTTCATCTGGCAGCTACGGGCCAAAGTCGCCAAACAAGTGCCCAAGTTAGGCTTCGCTTCCCGAAAGTTCGGCTTTCATCTGGCAGCTACGGGCCAAAGTCGCCAAACAAGTGCCCAAGTTAGGCTTCGCTTCCCGATAGTTCGGCTTTCATCTGGCAGCTACGGGCCAAAGTCGCCAAACAAGTGCCCAAGTTAGGCTTCGCTTCCCGATAGTTCGGCTTTCATCTGGCAGCTACGGGCCAAAGTCGCCAAACAAGTGCCCAAGTTAGGCTTGGCTTCCCGATAGTTCGGCTTTCATCTGGCAGCTACGGGCCAAAGTCGCCAAACGAGTGCCCAAGTTAGGCTTCGCTTCCCGATAGTTCGGCTTTCATCTGGCAGCTACGGGCCAAAGTCGCCAAACAAGTGCCCAAGTTAGGCTTCGCTTCCCGGTAGTTCGGCTTTCATCTGGCAGCTACGGGCCAAAGTCGCCAAACAAGTGCCCAAGTTAGGCTTCGCTTCCCGATAGTTCGGCTTTCATCTGGCAGCTACGGGCCAAAGTCGCCAAACAAGTGCCCAAGTTAGGCTTCGCTTCCCGATAGTTCGGCTTTCATCTGGCAGCTACGGGCCAAAGTCGCCAAACAAGTGCCCAAGTTAGGCTTCACTTCCCGATAGTTCGGCTTTCATCTGGCAGCTACGGGCCAAAGTCGCCAAACGAGTGCCCAAGTTAGGCTTCGCTTCCCGATAGTTCGGCTTTCATCTGGCAGCTACGGGCCAAAGTCGCCAAACGAGTGCCAAAGTTAGGCTTCGCTTCCCGATAGTTCGGCTTTCATCTGGCAGCTACGGGCCAAAGTCGCCAAACAAGTGCCCAAGTTAGGCTTCGCTTCCCGATAGTTCGGCTTTCATCTGGCAGCTACGGGCCAAAGTCGCCAAACGAGTGCCAAAGTTAGGCTTCGCTTCCCGATAGTTCGGCTTTCATCTGGCAGCTACGGGCCAAAGTCACCAAACAAGTGCCCAAGTTAGGCTTCGCTTCCCGATAGTTCGGCTTTCATCTGGCAGCTACGGGCCAAAGTCGCCAAACAAGTGCCCAAGTTAGGCTTCGCTTCCCTATAGTTCGGCTTTCATCTGGCAGCTACGGGCCAAAGTAGCCAAACGAGTGCCAAAGTTAGGCTTCGCTTCCCCATAGTTCGGCTTTGATCTGGCAGCTACGGGCCAAAGTCGCCAAACAAGTGCCCAAGTTAGGCTTCGCTTCCCGATAGTTCGGCTTTCATCTGGCAGCTACGGGCCAAAGTCGCCAAACGAGTGCCAAAGTTAGGCTTCGCTTACCGATAGTTCGGCTTTCATCAGGCAGCTACGGGCCAGTCGCCAAACAAGTGCCCAAGTTAGGCTTCGCTTCCCGATAGTTCGGCTTTGATCTGGCAGCTACGGGCCAAAGTCGCCAAACGAGTGCCAAAGTTAGGCTTCGCTTCCCGATAGTTCGGCTTTCATCTGGCAGCTACGGGCCAAAGTAGCCAAACAAGTGCCCAAGTTAGGCTTCGCTTCCCGATAGTTCGGCTTTCATCTGGCAGCTACGGGCCAAAGTCGCCAAACGAGTGCCAAAGTTAGGCTTCGCTTCCCGATAGTTCGGCTTTCATCTGGCAGCTACGGGCCAAAGTCGCCAAACAAGGGCCCAAGTTAGGCTTCGCTTCCCGATAGTTCGGCTCTCATCTGGCAGCTACGGGCCAAAGTCGCCAAACAAGTGCCCAAGTTAGGCTTCGCTTCCCGATAGTTCGGCTTTCATCTGGCAGCTACGGGCCAAAGTCGCCAAACGAGTGCCAAAGTTAGGCTTCGCTTCCCGATAGTTCGGCTTTCATCTGGCAGCTACGGGCCAAAGTCGCCAAACAAGTGCCCAAGTTAGGCTTCGCTTCCCGATAGTTCGACTTTCATCTGGCAGCTACGGGCCAAAGTCGCCAAACAAGTGCCCAAGTTAGGCTTCGCTTCCCGGTAGTTCGGCTTTCATCTGGCAGCTACGGGCCAAAGTCGCCAAACAAGTGCCCAAGTTAGGCTTCGCTTCCCGATAGTTCGGCTTTCATCTGGCAGCTACGGGCCAAAGTCGCCAAACAAGTGCCCAAGTTAGGCTTCGCTTCCCGATAGTTCGGCTTTCATCTGGCAGCTACGGGCCAAAGTCGCCAAACGAGTGCCCAAGTTAGGCTTCGCTTCCCGATAGTTCGGCTTTCATCTGGCAGCTACGGGCCAAAGTCGCCAAACAAGTGCCCAAGTTAGGCTTGGCTTCCCGATAGTTCGGCTTTCATCTGGCAGCTACGGGCCAAAGTCGCCAAACGAGTGCCCAAGTTAGGCTTCGCTTCCCGATAGTTCGGGTTTCATCTGGCAGCTACGGGCCAAAGTCGCCAAACAAGTGCCCAAGTTAGGCTTCGCTTCCCGGTAGTTCGGCTTTCATCTGGCAGCTACGGGCCAAAGTCGCCAAACAAGTGCCCAAGTTAGGCTTCGCTTCCCGATAGTTCGGCTTTCATCTGGCAGCTACGGGCCAAAGTCGTCAAACAAGTGCCCAAGTTAGGCTTCGCTTCCCGATAGTTCGGCTTTCATCTGGCAGCTACGGGCCAAAGTCGCCAAACAAGTGCCCAAGTTAGGCTTCGCTTCCCGATAGTTCGGCTTTCATCTGGCAGCTACGGGCCAAAGTCGCCAAACGAGTGCCCAAGTTAGGCTTCGCTTCCCGATAGTTCGGCTTTCATCTGGCAGCTACGGGCCAAAGTCGCCAAACGAGTGCCAAAGTTAGGCTTCGCTTCCCGATAGTTCGCTTTCATCTGGCAGCTACGGGACAAAGTCGCCAAACGAGTGCCCAAGTTAGGCTTCGCTTCCCGATAGTTCGGCTTTCATCTGGCTGCTACGGGCCAAAGTCGCCAAACAAGTGCCCAAGTTAGGCTTCGCTTCCCGGTAGTTCGGCTTTCATCTGGCAGCTACGGGCCAAAGTCGCCAAACAAGTGCCCAAGTTAGGCTTCGCTTCCCGACAGTTCGGCTTTCATCTGGCAGCTACGGGCCAAAGTCGCCAAAAAAGTGCCCAAGTTAGGCTTCGCTTCCCGATAGTTCGGCTTTCATCTGGCAGCTACGGGCCAAAGTCGCCAAACGAGTGCCCAAGTTAGGCTTCGCTTCCCGATAGTTCGGCTTTCATCTGGCAGCTACGGGCCAAAGTCGCCAAAGGAGTGCCAAAGTTAGGCTTCGCTTCCCGATAGTTCGGCTTTCATCTGGCAGCTACGGGCCAAAGTCGTCAAACAAGTGCCCAAGTTAGGCTTCGCTTCCCGATAGTTCGGCTTTCATCTGGCAGCTACGGGCCAAAGTCGCCAAACAAGTGCCCAAGTTAGGCTTCGCTTCCCGATAGTTCGGCTTTCATCTGGCAGCTACGGGCCAAAGTCGCCAAACGAGTGCCAAAGTTAGGCTTCGCTTCCCGATAGTTCGGCTTTCATCTGGCAGCTACGGGCCAAAGTCGCCAAACAAGTGCCCAAGTTAGGCTTCGCTTCCCGATAGTTCGGCTTTCATCTGGCAGCTACGGGCCAAAGTCGCCAAACAAGTGCCCAAGTTAGGCTTCGCTTCCCGATAGTTCGGCTTTCATCTGGCAGCTACGGGCCAAAGTCGCCAAACAAGTGCCCAAGTTAGGCTTGGCTTCCCGATAGTTCGGCTTTCATCTGGCAGCTACGGGCCAAAGTCGCCAAACGAGTGCCAAAGTTAGGCTTCGCTTCCCCATAGTTCGGTTTTCATCTGGCAGCTACGGGCCAAAGTCGCCAAACAAGTGCCCAAGTTAGGCTTCGCTTCCCGATAGTTCGGCTTTCATCTGGCAGCTACGGGCCAAAGTCGCCAAACAAGTGCCCAAGTTAGGCTTCGCTTCCCGAAAGTTCGGCTTTCATCTGGCAGCTACGGGCCAAAGTCGCCAAACAAGTGCCCAAGTTAGGCTTCGCTTCCCGATAGTTCGGCTTTCATCTGGCAGCTACGGGCCAAAGTAGCCAAACGAGTGCCAAAGTTAGGCTTCGCTTCCCCATAGTTCGGTTTTCATCTGGCAGCTACGGGCCAAAGTCGCCAAACAAGTGCCCAAGTTAGGCTTCGCTTCCCGATAGTTCGGCTTTCATCTGGCAGCTACGGGCCAAAGTCGCCAAACGAGTGCCAAAGTTAGGCTTCGCTTACCGATAGTTCGGCTTTCATCAGGCAGCTACGGGCCAGTCGCCAAACAAGTGCCCAAGTTAGGCTTCGCTTCCCGATAGTTCGGCTTTGATCTGGCAGCTACGGGCCAAAGTCGCCAAACGAGTGCCAAAGTTAGGCTTCGCTTCCCGATAGTTCGGCTTTCATCTGGCAGCTACGGGCCAAAGTCGCCAAACAAGTGCCCAAGTTAGGCTTCGCTTCCCGATAGTTCGGCTTTCATCTGGCAGCTACGGGCCAAAGTCGCCAAACGAGTGCCAAAGTTAGGCTTCGCTTCCCGATAGTTCGGCTTTCATCTGGCAGCTACGGGCCAAAGTCGCCAAACAAGGGCCCAAGTTAGGCTTCGCTTCCCGATAGTTCGGCTCTCATCTGGCAGCTACGGGCCAAAGTCGCCAAACAAGTGCCCAAGTTAGGCTTCGCTTCCCGATAGTTCGGCTTTCATCTGGCAGCTACGGGCCAAAGTCGCCAAACGAGTGCCAAAGTTAGGCTTCGCTTCCCGATAGTTCGGCTTTCATCTGGCAGCTACGGGCCAAAGTCGCCAAACAAGTGCCCAAGTTAGGCTTCGCTTCCCGATAGTTCGACTTTCATCTGGCAGCTACGGGCCAAAGTCGCCAAACAAGTGCCCAAGTTAGGCTTCGCTTCCCGATAGTTCGGCTTTCATCTGGCAGCTACGGGCCAAAGTCGCCAAACAAGTGCCCAAGTTAGGCTTCGCTTCCCGATAGTTCGGCTTTCATCTGGCAGCTACGGGCCAAAGTCGCCAAACGAGTGCCAAAGTTAGGCTTCGCTTCCCGATAGTTCGGCTTTCATCTGGCAGCTACGGGCCAAAGTCGCCAAACGAGTGCCAAAGTTAGGCTTCGCTTCCCGATAGTTCGGCTTTCATCTGGCAGCTACGGGCCAAAGTCGCCAAACGAGTGCTTAAGTTAGGCTTCGCTTCCCGATAGTTCGGCTTTCATCTGGCAGCTACGGGCCAAAGTCGCCAAACAAGTGCCCAAGTTAGGCTTCGCTTCCCGATAGTTCGGCTTTCATCTGGCAGCTACGGGCCAAAGTCGCCAAACAAGTGCCCAAGTTAGGCTTCGCTTCCCGATAGTTCGGCTTTCATCTGGCAGCTACGGGCCGAAGTCGCCAAACGAGTGCCAAAGTTAGGCTTCGCTTCCCGATAGTTCGGCTTTCATCTGGCAGCTACGGGCCAAAGTCGCCAAACGAGTGCCAAAGTTAGGCTTCGCTTCCCGATAGTTCGGCTTTCATCTGGCAGCTACGGGCCAAAGTCGCCAAACAAGTGCCCAAGTTAGGCTTCGCTTCCCGAAAGTTCGGCTTTCATCTGGCAGCTACGGGCCAAAGTCGCCAAACAAGTGCCCAAGTTAGGCTTCGCTTCCCGATAGTTCGGCTTTCATCTGGCAGCTACGGGCCAAAGTAGCCAAACGAGTGCCAAAGTTAGGCTTCGCTTCCCCATAGTTCGGCTTTCATCTGGCAGCTACGGGCCAAAGTCGCCAAACAAGTGCCCAAGTTAGGCTTCGCTTCCCGATAGTTCGGCTTTCATCTGGCAGCTACGGGCCAAAGTCGCCAAACGAGTGCCAAAGTTAGGCTTCGCTTACCGATAGTTCGGCTTTCATCAGGCAGCTACGGGCCAGTCGCGAAACAAGTGCCCAAGTTAGGCTTCGCTTCCCGATAGTTCGGCTTTGATCTGGCAGCTACGGGCCAAAGTCGCCAAACGAGTGCCAAAGTTAGGCTTCGCTTCCCGATAGTTCGGCTTTCATCTGGCAGCTACGGGCCAAAGTCGCCAAACAAGTGCCCAAGTTAGGCTTCGCTTCCCGATAGTTCGGCTTTCATCTGGCAGCTACGGGCCAAAGTCGCCAAACGAGTGCCAAAGTTAGGCTTCGCTTCCCGATAGTTCGGCTTTCATCTGGCAGCTACGGGCCAAAGTCGCCAAACAAGGGCCCAAGTTAGGCTTCGCTTCCCGATAGTTCGGCTCTCATCTGGCAGCTACGGGCCAAAGTCGCCAAACAAGTGCCCAAGTTAGGCTTCGCTTCCCGATAGTTCGGCTTTCATCTGGCAGCTACGGGCCAAAGTCGCCAAACGAGTGCCAAAGTTAGGCTTCGCTTCCCGATAGTTCGGCTTTCATCTGGCAGCTACGGGCCAAAGTCGCCAAACAAGTGCCCAAGTTAGGCTTCGCTTCCCGATAGTTCGACTTTCATCTGGCAGCTACGGGCCAAAGTCGCCAAACAAGTGCCCAAGTTAGGCTTCGCTTCCCGATAGTTCGGCTTTCATCTGGCAGCTACGGGCCAAAGTCGCCAAACAAGTGCCCAAGTTAGGCTTCGCTTCCCGATAGTTCGGCTTTCATCTGGCAGCTACGGGCCAAAGTCGCCAAACGAGTGCCAAAGTTAGGCTTCGCTTCCCGATAGTTCGGCTTTCATCTGGCAGCTACGGGCCAAAGTCGCCAAACGAGTGCCAAAGTTAGGCTTCGCTTCCCGATAGTTCGGCTTTCATCTGGCAGCTACGGGCCAAAGTCGCCAAACGAGTGCTTAAGTTAGGCTTCGCTTCCCGATAGTTCGGCTTTCATCTGGCAGCTACGGGCCAAAGTCGCCAAACAAGTGCCCAAGTTAGGCTTCGCTTCCCGATAGTTCGGCTTTCATCTGGCAGCTACGGGCCAAAGTCGCCAAACAAGTGCCCAAGTTAGGCTTCGCTTCCCGATAGTTCGGCTTTCATCTGGCAGCTACGGGCCGAAGTCGCCAAACGAGTGCCAAAGTTAGGCTTCGCTTCCCGATAGTTCGGCTTTCATCTGGCAGCTACGGGCCAAAGTCGCCAAACGAGTGCCAAAGTTAGGCTTCGCTTCCCGATAGTTCGGCTTTCATCTGGCAGCTACGGGCCAAAGTCGCCAAAGAAGTGCGCAAGTTAGGCTTCGCTTCCCGATAGTTCGGCTTTCATCTGGCAGCTACGGGCCAAAGTCGCCAAACAAGTGCCCGTTAGGCTTCGCTTCCCGATAGTTCGGCTTTCATCTGGCAGCTACGGGCCAAAGTCGCCAAACGAGTGCCAAAGTTAGGCTTCGCTTCCCGGTAGTTCGGCTTTAATCTGGCAGCTACGGGCCAAAGTCGCCAAACAAGTGCCCAAGTTAGGCTTCGCTTCCCGATAGTTCGGCTTTCATCTGGCAGCTACGGGCCAAAGTCGCCAAACAAGTGCCCAAGTTAGGCTTCGCTTCCCGATAGTTCGGCTTCCATCTGGCAGCTGCGGGCCAAAGTCGCCAAACGAGTGCCCAAGTTGGGCTTCGCTTCCCGATAGTTCGGCTTTCATCTGGCAGCTACGGGCCAAAGTCGCCAAACGACAAACGAGTGCTTAAGTTAGGCTTCGCTTCCCGATAGTTCGGCTTTCATCTGGCAGCTACGGGCCAAAGTCGCCAAACAAGTGCCCAAGTTAGGCTTCGCTTCCCGATAGTTCGGCTTTCATCTGGCAGCTACGGGCCAGTCGCCAAACGAGTGCCAAAGTTAGGCTTCGCTTCCCGATAGTTCGGCTTTCATCTGGCAGCTACGGGCCAAAGTCGCCAAACAGGTGCCCAAGTTAGGCTTCGCTTCCCGATAGTTCGGCTTTCATCTGGCAGCTACGGGCCAGTCGCCAAACAAGTGCCCAAGTTAGGCTTCGCTTCCCGGTAGTTCGGCTTTAATCTGGCAGCTACGGGCCAAAGTCGCCAAACAAGTGCCCGTTAGGCTTCGCTTCCCGATAGTTCGGCTTTCATCTGGCAGCTACGGGCCAAAGTCGCCAAACAAGTGCCCAAGTTAGGCTTCGCTTCCCGATAGTTCGGCTTTCATCTGGCAGCTACGGGCCAAAGTCGCCAAACAAGTGCCCAAGTTAGGCTTCGCTTCCCGATAGTTCGGCTTTCATCTGGCAGCTACGGGCCAAAGTCGCCAAACCAGTGCCCAAGTTAGGCTTCGCTTCCCGATAGTTCGGCTTTCATCTGGCAGCTACGGGCCAAAGTCGCCAAACGAGTGCCAAAGTTAGGCTCCGCTTCCCGATAGTTCTGCTTTCATCTGGCAGCTACGGGCCAAAGTCGCCAAACAAGTGCCCAAGTTAGGCTTCGCTTCCCGATAGTTCGGCTTTCATCTGGCAGCTACGGGCCAAAGTCGCCAAACAAGTGCCCAAGTTAGGCTTCGCTTCCCGATAGTTCGGCTTTCATCTGGCAGCTACGGGCCAAAGTCGCCAAACGAGTGCCAAAGTTAGGCTTCGCTTCCCGATAGTTCTGCTTTCATCTGGCAGCTACGGGCCAAAGTCGCCAAACAAGTGCCCAAGTTAGGCTTCGCTTCCCGATAGTTCGGCTTTCATCTGGCAGCTACGGGCCAAAGTCGCCAAACAAGTGCCCAAGTTAGGCTTCGCTTCCCGATAGTTCGGCTTTCATCTGGCAGCTACGGGCCAAAGTCGCCAAACAAGTGCCCAAGTTAGGCTTCGCTTCCCGATAGTTCGGCTTTCATCTGGCAGCTACGGGCCAAAGTCGCCAAACAAGGGCCCAAGTTAGGCTTCGCTTCCCGATAGTTCGGCTCTCATCTGGCAGCTACGGGCCAAAGTCGCCAAACAAGTGCCCAAGTTAGGCTTCGCTTCCCGATAGTTCGGCTTTCATCTGGCAGCTACGGGCCAAAGTCGCCAAACGAGTGCCAAAGTTAGGCTTCGCTTCCCGATAGTTCGGCTTTCATCTGGCAGCTACGGGCCAAAGTCGCCAAACAAGTGCCCAAGTTAGGCTTCGCTTCCCGATAGTTCGACTTTCATCTGGCAGCTACGGGCCAAAGTCGCCAAACAAGTGCCCAAGTTAGGCTTCGCTTCCCGATAGTTCGGCTTTCATCTGGCAGCTACGGGCCAAAGTCGCCAAACAAGTGCCCAAGTTAGGCTTCGCTTCCCGATAGTTCGGCTTTCATCTGGCAGCTACGGGCCAAAGTCGCCAAACGAGTGCCAAAGTTAGGCTTCGCTTCCCGATAGTTCGGCTTTCATCTGGCAGCTACGGGCCAAAGTCGCCAAACGAGTGCCAAAGTTAGGCTTCGCTTCCCGATAGTTCGGCTTTCATCTGGCAGCTACGGGCCAAAGTCGCCAAACGAGTGCTTAAGTTAGGCTTCGCTTCCCGATAGTTCGGCTTTCATCTGGCAGCTACGGGCCAAAGTCGCCAAACAAGTGCCCAAGTTAGGCTTCGCTTCCCGATAGTTCGGCTTTCATCTGGCAGCTACGGGCCAAAGTCGCCAAACAAGTGCCCAAGTTAGGCTTCGCTTCCCGATAGTTCGGCTTTCATCTGGCAGCTACGGGCCGAAGTCGCCAAACGAGTGCCAAAGTTAGGCTTCGCTTCCCGATAGTTCGGCTTTCATCTGGCAGCTACGGGCCAAAGTCGCCAAACGAGTGCCAAAGTTAGGCTTCGCTTCCCGATAGTTCGGCTTTCATCTGGCAGCTACGGGCCAAAGTCGCCAAAGAAGTGCCCAAGTTAGGCTTCGCTTCCCGATAGTTCGGCTTTCATCTGGCAGCTACGGGCCAAAGTCGCCAAACAAGTGCCCGTTAGGCTTCGCTTCCCGATAGTTCGGCTTTCATCTGGCAGCTACGGGCCAAAGTCGCCAAACGAGTGCCAAAGTTAGGCTTCGCTTCCCGGTAGTTCGGCTTTAATCTGGCAGCTACGGGCCAAAGTCGCCAAACAAGTGCCCAAGTTAGGCTTCGCTTCCCGATAGTTCGGCTTTCATCTGGCAGCTACGGGCCAAAGTCGCCAAACAAGTGCCCAAGTTAGGCTTCGCTTCCCGATAGTTCGGCTTCCATCTGGCAGCTGCGGGCCAAAGTCGCCAAACGAGTGCCCAAGTTGGGCTTCGCTTCCCGATAGTTCGGCTTTCATCTGGCAGCTACGGGCCAAAGTCGCCAAACGACAAACGAGTGCTTAAGTTAGGCTTCGCTTCCCGATAGTTCGGCTTTCATCTGGCAGCTACGGGCCAAAGTCGCCAAACAAGTGCCCAAGTTAGGCTTCGCTTCCCGATAGTTCGGCTTTCATCTGGCAGCTACGGGCCAGTCGCCAAACGAGTGCCAAAGTTAGGCTTCGCTTCCCGATAGTTCGGCTTTCATCTGGCAGCTACGGGCCAAAGTCGCCAAACAGGTGCCCAAGTTAGGCTTCGCTTCCCGATAGTTCGGCTTTCATCTGGCAGCTACGGGCCAGTCGCCAAACATGTGCCCAAGTTAGGCTTCGCTTCCCGGTAGTTCGGCTTTAATCTGGCAGCTACGGGCCAAAGTCGCCAAACAAGTGCCCGTTAGGCTTCGCTTCCCGATAGTTCGGCTTTCATCTGGCAGCTACGGGCCAAAGTCGCCAAACAAGTGCCCAAGTTAGGCTTCGCTTCCCGATAGTTCGGCTTTCATCTGGCAGCTACGGGCCAAAGTCGCCAAACAAGTGCCCAAGTTAGGCTTCGCTTCCCGATAGTTCGGCTTTCATCTGGCAGCTACGGGCCAAAGTCGCCAAACAAGTGCCCAAGTTAGGCTTCGCTTCCCGATAGTTCGGCTTTCATCTGGCAGCTACGGGCCAAAGTCGCCAAACGAGTGCCAAAGTTAGGCTCCGCTTCCCGATAGTTCTGCTTTCATCTGGCAGCTACGGGCCAAAGTCGCCAAACAAGTGCCCAAGTTAGGCTTCGCTTCCCGATAGTTCGGCTTTCATCTGGCAGCTACGGGCCAAAGTCGTCAAACAAGTGCCCAAGTTAGGCTTCGCTTCCCGATAGTTCGGCTTTCATCTGGCAGCTACGGGCCAAAGTCGCCAAACGAGTGCCAAAGTTAGGCTTCGCTTCCCGATAGTTCTGCTTTCATCTGGCAGCTACGGGCCAAAGTCGCCAAACAAGTGCCCAAGTTAGGCTTCGCTTCCCGATAGTTCGGCTTTCATCTGGCAGCTACGGGCCAAAGTCGCCAAACAAGTGCCCAAGTTAGGCTTCGCTTCCCGATAGTTCGGCTTTCATCTGGCAGCTACGGGCCAAAGTCGCCAAACAAGTGCCCAAGTTAGGCTTCGCTTCCCGATAGTTCGGCTTTCATCTGGCAGCTACGGGCCAAAGTCGCCAAACGAGTGCCAAAGTTAGGCTTCGCTTCCCGATAGTTCGGCTTTCATCTGGCAGCTACGGGCCAAAGTCGCCAAACAAGGGCCCAAGTTAGGCTTCGCTTACCGATAGTTCGGCTCTCATCTGGCAGCTACGGGCCAAAGTCGCCAAACAAGTGCCCAAGTTAGGCTTCGCTTCCCGATAGGTCGGCTTTCATCTGGCAGCTACGGGCCAATGTCGCCAAACGAGTGCCAAAGTTAGGCTTCGCTTCCCGATAGTTCGGCTTTCATCTGGCAGCTACGGGCCAAAGTCGCCAAACAAGTGCCCAAGTTAGGCTTCGCTTCCCGATAGTTCGACTTTCATCTGGCAGCTACGGGCCAAAGTCGCCAAACAAGTGCCCAAGTTAGGCTTCGCTTCCCGATAGTTCGGCTTTCATCTGGCAGCTACGGGCCAAAGTCGCCAAACAAGTGCCCAAGTTAGGCTTCGCTTCCCGATAGTTCGGCTTTCATCTGGCAGCTACGGGCCAAAGTCGCCAAACGAGTGCCAAAGTTAGGCTTCGCTTCCCGATAGTTCGGCTTTCATCTGGCAGCTACGGGCCAAAGTCGCCAAACGAGTGCCAAAGTTAGGCTTCGCTTCCCGATAGTTCGGCTTTCATCTGGCAGCTACGGGCCAAAGTCGCCAAACGAGTGCTTAAGTTAGGCTTCGCTTCCCGATAGTTCGGCTTTCATCTGGCAGCTACGGGCCAAAGTCGCCAAACAAGTGCCCAAGTTAGGCTTCGCTTCCCGATAGTTCGGCTTTCATCTGGCAGCTACGGGCCAAAGTCGCCAAACAAGTGCCCAAGTTAGGCTTCGCTTCCCGATAGTTCGGCTTTCATCTGGCAGCTACGGGCCAAAGTCGCCAAACGAGTGCCAAAGTTAGGCTTCGCTTCCCGATAGTTCGGCTTTCATCTGGCAGCTACGGGCCAAAGTCGCCAAACGACAAACGAGTGCTTAAGTTAGGCTTCGCTTCCCGATAGTTCGGCTTTCATCTGGCAGCTACGGGCCAAAGTCGCCAAACAAGTGCCCAAGTTAGGCTTCGCTTCCCGATAGTTCGGCTTTCATCTGGCAGCTACGGGCCAGTCGCCAAACGAGTGCCAAAGTTAGGCTTCGCTTCCCGATAGTTCGGCTTTCATCTGGCAGCTACGGGCCAAAGTCGCCAAACAAGTGCCCAAGTTAGGCTTCGCTTCCCGATAGTTCGGCTTTCATCTGGCAGCTACGGGCCAGTCGCCAAAATAGTGCCCAAGTTAGGCTTCGCTTCCCGGTAGTTCGGCTTTAATCTGGCAGCTACGGGCCAAAGTCGCCAAACAAGTGCCCGTTAGGCTTCGCTTCCCGATAGTTCGGCTTTCATCTGGCAGCTACGGGCCAAAGTCGCCAAACAAGTGCCCAAGTTAGGCTTCGCTTCCCGATAGTTCGGCTTTCATCTGGCAGCTACGGGCCAAAGTCGCCAAACAAGTGCCCAAGTTAGGCTTCGCTTCCCGATAGTTCGGCTTTCATCTGGCAGCTACGGGCCAAAGTCGCCAAACAAGTGCCCAAGTTAGGCTTCGCTTCCCGATAGTTCGGCTTTCATCTGGCAGCTACGGGCCAAAGTCGCCAAACGAGTGCCAAAGTTAGGCTCCGCTTCCCGATAGTTCTGCTTTCATCTGGCAGCTACGGGCCAAAGTGGCCAAACAAGTGCCCAAGTTAGGCTTCGCTTCCCGATAGTTCGGCTTTCATCTGGCAGCTACGGGCCAAAGTCGCCAAACAAGTGCCCAAGTTAGGCTTCGCTTCCCGATAGTTCGGCTTTCATCTGGCAGCTACGGGCCAAAGTCGCCAAACGAGTGCCAAAGTTAGGCTTCGCTTCCCGATAGTTCTGCTTTCATCTGGCAGCTACGGGCCAAAGTCGCCAAACAAGTGCCCAAGTTAGGCTTCGCTTCCCGATAGTTCGGCTTTCATCTGGCAGCTACGGGCCAAAGTCGCCAAACAAGTGCCCAAGTTAGGCTTCGCTTCCCGATAGTTCGGCTTTGATCTGGCAACTACGGGCCAAAGTCGCCAAACAAGTGCCCAAGTTAGGCTTCGCTTCCCGATAGTTCGGCTTTCATCTGGCAGCTACGGGCCAAAGTCGCCAAACGAGTGCCAAAGTTAGGCTTCGCTTCCCGATAGTTCGGCTTTCATCTGGCAGCTACGGGCCAACGTCGCCAAACAAGGGCCCAAGTTAGGCTTCGCTTCCCGATAGTTCGGCTCTCATCTGGCAGCTACGGGCCAAAGTCGCCAAACGAGTGCCAAAGTTAGGCTTCGCTTCCCGATAGTTCGGCTTTCATCTGGCAGCTACGGGCCAAAGTCGCCAAACGAGTGCTTAAGTTAGGCTTCGCTTCCCGATAGTTCGGCTTTCATCCGGCAGCTACGGGCCAAAGTCGCCAAACAAGTGCCCAAGTTAGGCTTCGCTTCCCGATAGTTCGGCTTTCATCTGGCAGCTACGGGCCAAAGTCGCCAAACAAGTGCCCAAGTTAGGCTTCGCTTCCCGATAGTTCGACTTTCATCTGGCAGCTACGGGCCAAAGTCGCCAAACAAGTGCCCAAGTTAGGCTTCGCTTCCCGATAGTTCGGCTTTCATCTGGCAGCTACGGGCCAAAGTCGCCAAACAAGTGCCCAAGTTAGGCTTCGCTTCCCGATAGTTCGGCTTTCATCTGGCAGCTACGGGCCAAAGTCGCCAAACGAGTGCCAAAGTTAGGCTTCGCTTCCCGATAGTTCGGCTTTCATCTGGCAGCTACGGGCCAAAGTCGCCAAACGAGTGCCAAAGTTAGGCTTCGCTTCCCGATAGTTCGGCTTTCATCTGGCAGCTACGGGCCAAAGTCGCCAAACGAGTGCTTAAGTTAGGCTTCGCTTCCCGATAGTTCGGCTTTCATCTGGCAGCTACGGGCCAAAGTCGCCAAACAAGTGCCCAAGTTAGGCTTCGCTTCCCGATAGTTCGGCTTTCATCTGGCAGCTACGGGCCAAAGTCGCCAAACAAGTGCCCAAGTTAGGCTTCGCTTCCCGATAGTTCGGCTTTCATCTGGCAGCTACGGGCCAAAGTCGCCAAACGAGTGCCAAAGTTAGGCTTCGCTTCCCGATAGTTCGGCTTTCATCTGGCAGCTACGGGCCAAAGTCGCCAAACGAGTGCCAAAGTTAGGCTTCGCTTCCCGATAGTTCGGCTTTCATCTGGCAGCTACGGGCCAAAGTCGCCAAACAAGTGCCCAAGTTAGGCTTCGCTTCCCGATAGTTCGGCTTTCATCTGGCAGCTACGGGCCAAAGTCGCCAAACAAGTGCCCGTTAGGCTTCGCTTCCCGATAGTTCGGCTTTCATCTGGCAGCTACGGGCCAAAGTCGCCAAACGAGTGCCAAAGTTAGGCTTCGCTTCCCGGTAGTTCGGCTTTAATCTGGCAGCTACGGGCCAAAGTCGCCAAACAAGTGCCCAAGTTAGGCTTCGCTTCCCGATAGTTCGGCTTTCATCTGGCAGCTACGGGCCAAAGTCGCCAAACGAGTGCCAAAGTTAGGCTTCGCTTCCCGATAGTTCGGCTTTCATCTGGCAGCTACGGGCCAAAGTCGCCAAACAAGTGCCCAAGTTAGGCTTCGCTTCCCGATAGTTCGGCTTTCATCTGGCAGCTACGGGCCAAAGTCGCCAAACAAGTGCCCAAGTTAGGCTTCGCTTCCCGATAGTTCGGCTTTCATCTGGCAGCTACGGGCCAAAGTAGCCAAACGAGTGCCAAAGTTAGGCTTCGCTTCCCCATAGTTCGGCTTTGATCTGGCAGCTACGGGCCAAAGTCGCCAAACAAGTGCCCAAGTTAGGCTTCGCTTCCCGATAGTTCGGCTTTCATCTGGCAGCTACGGGCCAAAGTCGCCAAACGAGTGCCAAAGTTAGGCTTCGCTTACCGATAGTTCGGCTTTCATCAGGCAGCTACGGGCCAGTCGCCAAACAAGTGCCCAAGTTAGGCTTCGCTTCCCGATAGTTCGGCTTTGATCTGGCAGCTACGGGCCAAAGTCGCCAAACGAGTGCCAAAGTTAGGCTTCGCTTCCCGATAGTTCGGCTTTCATCTGGCAGCTACGGGCCAAAGTCGCCAAACAAGTGCCCAAGTTAGGCTTCGCTTCCCGATAGTTCGGCTTTCATCTGGCAGCTACGGGCCAAAGTCGCCAAACGAGTGCCAAAGTTAGGCTTCGCTTCCCGATAGTTCGGCTTTCATCTGGCAGCTACGGGCCAAAGTCGCCAAACAAGGGCCCAAGTTAGGCTTCGCTTCCCGATAGTTCGGCTCTCATCTGGCAGCTACGGGCCAAAGTCGCCAAACAAGTGCCCAAGTTAGGCTTCGCTTCCCGATAGTTCGGCTTTCATCTGGCAGCTACGGGCCAAAGTCGCCAAACGAGTGCCAAAGTTAGGCTTCGCTTCCCGATAGTTCGGCTTTCATCTGGCAGCTACGGGCCAAAGTCGTCAAACAAGTGCCCAAGTTAGGCTTCGCTTCCCGATAGTTCGGCTTTCATCTGGCAGCTACGGGCCAAAGTCGCCAAACAAGTGCCCAAGTTAGGCTTCGCTTCCCGATAGTTCGGCTTTCATCTGGCAGCTACGGGCCAAAGTCGCCAAACGAGTGCCAAAGTTAGGCTTCGCTTCCCGATAGTTCGGCTTTCATCTGGCAGCTACGGGCCAAAGTCGCCAAACAAGTGCCCAAGTTAGGCTTCGCTTCCCGATAGTTCGGCTTTCATCTGGCAGCTACGGGCCAAAGTCGCCAAACAAGTGCCCAAGTTAGGCTTCGCTTCCCGATAGTTCGGCTTTCATCTGGCAGCTACGGGCCAAAGTCGCCAAACAAGTGCCCAAGTTAGGCTTGGCTTCCCGATAGTTCGGCTTTCATCTGGCAGCTACGGGCCAAAGTCGCCAAACGAGTGCCCAAGTTAGGCTTCGCTTCCCGATAGTTCGGCTTTCATCTGGCAGCTACGGGCCAAAGTCGCCAAACAAGTGCCCAAGTTAGGCTTCGCTTCCCGGTAGTTCGGCTTTCATCTGGCAGCTACGGGCCAAAGTCGCCAAACAAGTGCCCAAGTTAGGCTTCGCTTCCCGATAGTTCGGCTTTCATCTGGCAGCTACGGGCCAAAGTCGCCAAACAAGTGCCCAAGTTAGGCTTCGCTTCCCGATAGTTCGGCTTTCATCTGGCAGCTACGGGCCAAAGTCGCCAAACAAGTGCCCAAGTTAGGCTTCACTTCCCGATAGTTCGGCTTTCATCTGGCAGCTACGGGCCAAAGTCGCCAAACGAGTGCCCAAGTTAGGCTTCGCTTCCCGATAGTTCGGCTTTCATCTGGCAGCTACGGGCCAAAGTCGCCAAACGAGTGCCAAAGTTAGGCTTCGCTTCCCGATAGTTCGGCTTTCATCTGGCAGCTACGGGCCAAAGTCGCCAAACAAGTGCCCAAGTTAGGCTTCGCTTCCCGATAGTTCGGCTTTCATCTGGCAGCTACGGGCCAAAGTCGCCAAACGAGTGCCAAAGTTAGGCTTCGCTTCCCGATAGTTCGGCTTTCATCTGGCAGCTACGGGCCAAAGTCGCCAAACAAGTGCCCAAGTTAGGCTTCGCTTCCCGAAAGTTCGGCTTTCATCTGGCAGCTACGGGCCAAAGTCGCCAAACAAGTGCCCAAGTTAGGCTTCGCTTCCCGATAGTTCGGCTTTCATCTGGCAGCTACGGGCCAAAGTAGCCAAACGAGTGCCAAAGTTAGGCTTCGCTTCCCCATAGTTCGGCTTTCATCTGGCAGCTACGGGCCAAAGTCGCCAAACAAGTGCCCAAGTTAGGCTTCGCTTCCCGATAGTTCGGCTTTCATCTGGCAGCTACGGGCCAAAGTCGCCAAACGAGTGCCAAAGTTAGGCTTCGCTTACCGATAGTTCGGCTTTCATCAGGCAGCTACGGGCCAGTCGCCAAACAAGTGCCCAAGTTAGGCTTCGCTTCCCGATAGTTCGGCTTTGATCTGGCAGCTACGGGCCAAAGTCGCCAAACGAGTGCCAAAGTTAGGCTTCGCTTCCCGATAGTTCGGCTTTCATCTGGCAGCTACGGGCCAAAGTCGCCAAACAAGTGCCCAAGTTAGGCTTCGCTTCCCGATAGTTCGGCTTTCATCTGGCAGCTACGGGCCAAAGTCGCCAAACGAGTGCCAAAGTTAGGCTTCGCTTCCCGATAGTTCGGCTTTCATCTGGCAGCTACGGGCCAAAGTCGCCAAACAAGGGCCCAAGTTAGGCTTCGCTTCCCGATAGTTCGGCTCTCATCTGGCAGCTACGGGCCAAAGTCGCCAAACAAGTGCCCAAGTTAGGCTTCGCTTCCCGATAGTTCGGCTTTCATCTGGCAGCTACGGGCCAAAGTCGCCAAACGAGTGCCAAAGTTAGGCTTCGCTTCCCGATAGTTCGGCTTTCATCTGGCAGCTACGGGCCAAAGTCGCCAAACAAGTGCCCAAGTTAGGCTTCGCTTCCCGATAGTTCGACTTTCATCTGGCAGCTACGGGCCAAAGTCGCCAAACAAGTGCCCAAGTTAGGCTTCGCTTCCCGATAGTTCGGCTTTCATCTGGCAGCTACGGGCCAAAGTCGCCAAACAAGTGCCCAAGTTAGGCTTCGCTTCCCGATAGTTCGGCTTTCATCTGGCAGCTACGGGCCAAAGTCGCCAAACGAGTGCCAAAGTTAGGCTTCGCTTCCCGATAGTTCGGCTTTCATCTGGCAGCTGCGGGCCAAAGTCGCCAAACGAGTGCCAAAGTTAGGCTTCGCTTCCCGATAGTTCGGCTTTCATCTGGCAGCTACGGGCCAAAGTCGCCAAACGAGTGCTTAAGTTAGGCTTCGCTTCCCGATAGTTCGGCTTTCATCTGGCAGCTACGGGCCAAAGTCGCCAAACAAGTGCCCAAGTTAGGCTTCGCTTCCCGATAGTTCGGCTTTCATCTGGCAGCTACGGGCCAAAGTCGCCAAACAAGTGCCCAAGTTAGGCTTCGCTTCCCGATAGTTCGGCTTTCATCTGGCAGCTACGGGCCGAAGTCGCCAAACGAGTGCCAAAGTTAGGCTTCGCTTCCCGATAGTTCGGCTTTCATCTGGCAGCTACGGGCCAAAGTCGCCAAACGAGTGCCAAAGTTAGGCTTCGCTTCCCGATAGTTCGGCTTTCATCTGGCAGCTACGGGCCAAAGTCGCCAAAGAAGTGCCCAAGTTAGGCTTCGCTTCCCGATAGTTCGGCTTTCATCTGGCAGCTACGGGCCAAAGTCGCCAAACAAGTGCCCGTTAGGCTTCGCTTCCCGATAGTTCGGCTTTCATCTGGCAGCTACGGGCCAAAGTCGCCAAACGAGTGCCAAAGTTAGGCTTCGCTTCCCGGTAGTTCGGCTTTAATCTGGCAGCTACGGGCCAAAGTCGCCAAACAAGTGCCCAAGTTAGGCTTCGCTTCCCGATAGTTCGGCTTTCATCTGGCAGCTACGGGCCAAAGTCGCCAAACAAGTGCCCAAGTTAGGCTTCGCTTCCCGATAGTTCGGCTTCCATCTGGCAGCTGCGGGCCAAAGTCGCCAAACGAGTGCCCAAGTTGGGCTTCGCTTCCCGATAGTTCGGCTTTCATCTGGCAGCTACGGGCCAAAGTCGCCAAACGACAAACGAGTGCTTAAGTTAGGCTTCGCTTCCCGATAGTTCGGCTTTCATCTGGCAGCTACGGGCCAAAGTCGCCAAACAAGTGCCCAAGTTAGGCTTCGCTTCCCGATAGTTCGGCTTTCATCTGGCAGCTACGGGCCAGTCGCCAAACGAGTGCCAAAGTTAGGCTTCGCTTCCCGATAGTTCGGCTTTCATCTGGCAGCTACGGGCCAAAGTCGCCAAACAGGTGCCCAAGTTAGGCTTCGCTTCCCGATAGTTCGGCTTTCATCTGGCAGCTACGGGCCAGTCGCCAAACAAGTGCCCAAGTTAGGCTTCGCTTCCCGGTAGTTCGGCTTTAATCTGGCAGCTACGGGCCAAAGTCGCCAAACAAGTGCCCGTTAGGCTTCGCTTCCCGATAGTTCGGCTTTCATCTGGCAGCTACGGGCCAAAGTCGCCAAACAAGTGCCCAAGTTAGGCTTCGCTTCCCGATAGTTCGGCTTTCATCTGGCAGCTACGGGCCAAAGTCGCCAAACAAGTGCCCAAGTTAGGCTTCGCTTCCCGATAGTTCGGCTTTCATCTGGCAGCTACGGGCCAAAGTCGCCAAACAAGTGCCCAAGTTAGGCTTCGCTTCCCGATAGTTCGGCTTTCATCTGGCAGCTACGGGCCAAAGTCGCCAAACGAGTGCCAAAGTTAAGCTCCGCTTCCCGATAGTTCTGCTTTCATCTGGCAGCTACGGGCCAAAGTCGCCAAACAAGTGCCCAAGTTAGGCTTCGCTTCCCGATAGTTCGGCTTTCATCTGGCAGCTACGGGCCAAAGTCGCCAAACAAGTGCCCAAGTTAGGCTTCGCTTCCCGATAGTTCGGCTTTCATCTGGCAGCTACGGGCCAAAGTCGCCAAACGAGTGCCAAAGTTAGGCTTCGCTTCCCGATAGTTCTGCTTTCATCTGGCAGCTACGGGCCAAAGTCGCCAAACAAGTGCCCAAGTTAGGCTTCGCTTCCCGATAGTTCGGCTTTCATCTGGCAGCTACGGGCCAAAGTCGCCAAACAAGTGCCCAAGTTAGGCTTCGCTTCCCGATAGTTCGGCTTTCATCTGGCAGCTACGGGCCAAAGTCGCCAAACAAGTGCCCAAGTTAGGCTTCGCTTCCCGATAGTTCGGCTTTTATCTGGCAGCTACGGGCCAAAGTCGCCAAACGAGTGCCAAAGTTAGGCTTCGCTTCCCGATAGTTCGGCTTTCATCTGGCAGCTACGGGCCAAAGTCGCCAAACAAGGGCCCAAGTTAGGCTTCGCTTACCGATAGTTCGGCTCTCATCTGGCAGCTACGGGCCAAAGTCGCCAAACAAGTGCCCAAGTTAGGCTTCGCTTCCCGATAGGTCGGCTTTCATCTGGCCGCTACGGGCCAATGTCGCCAAACGAGTGCCAAAGTTAGGCTTCGCTTCCCGATAGTTCGGCTTTCATCTGGCAGCTACGGGCCAAAGTCGCCAAACAAGTGCCCAAGTTAGGCTTCGCTTCCCGATAGTTCGACTTTCATCTGGCAGCTACGGGCCAAAGTCGCCAAACAAGTGCCCAAGTTAGGCTTCGCTTCCCGATAGTTCGGCTTTCATCTGGCAGCTACGGGCCAAAGTCGCCAAACAAGTGCCCAAGTTAGGCTTCGCTTCCCGATAGTTCGGCTTTCATCTGGCAGCTACGGGCCAAAGTCGCCAAACGAGTGCCAAAGTTAGGCTTCGCTTCCCGATAGTTCGGCTTTCATCTGGCAGCTACGGGCCAAAGTCGCCAAACGAGTGCCAAAGTTAGGCTTCGCTTCCCGATAGTTCGGCTTTCATCTGGCAGCTACGGGCCAAAGTCGCCAAACGAGTGCTTAAGTTAGGCTTCGCTTCCCGATAGTTCGGCTTTCATCTGGCAGCTACGGGCCAAAGTCGCCAAACAAGTGCCCAAGTTAGGCTTCGCTTCCCGATAGTTCGGCTTTCATCTGGCAGCTACGGGCCAAAGTCGCCAAACAAGTGCCCAAGTTAGGCTTCGCTTCCCGATAGTTCGGCTTTCATCTGGCAGCTACGGGCCAAAGTCGCCAAACGAGTGCCAAAGTTAGGCTTCGCTTCCCGATAGTTCGGCTTTGATCTGGCAGCTACGGGCCAAAGTCGCCAAACGACAAACGAGTGCTTAAGTTAGGCTTCGCTTCCCGATAGTTCGGCTTTCATCTGGCAGCTACGGGCCAAAGTCGCCAAACAAGTGCCCAAGTTAGGCTTCGCTTCCCGATAGTTCGGCTTTCATCTGGCAGCTACGGGCCAGTCGCCAAACGAGTGCCAAAGTTAGGCTTCGCTTCCCGATAGTTCGGCTTTCATCTGGCAGCTACGGGCCAAAGTCGCCAAACAAGTGCCCAAGTTAGGCTTCGCTTCCCGATAGTTCGGCTTTCATCTGGCAGCTACGGGCCAGTCGCCAAACAAGTGCCCAAGTTAGGCTTCGCTTCCCGGTAGTTCGGCTTTAATCTGGCAGCTACGGGCCAAAGTCGCCAAACAAGTGCCCGTTAGGCTTCGCTTCCCGATAGTTCGGCTTTCATCTGGCAGCTACGGGCCAAAGTCGCCAAACAAGTGCCCAAGTTAGGCTTCGCTTCCCGATAGTTCGGCTTTCATCTGGCAGCTACGGGCCAAAGTCGCCAAACAAGTGCCCAAGTTAGGCTTCGCTTCCCGATAGTTCGGCTTTCATCTGGCAGCTACGGGCCAAAGTCGCCAAACAAGTGCCCAAGTTAGGCTTCGCTTCCCGATAGTTCGGCTTTCATCTGGCAGCTACGGGCCAAAGTCGCCAAACGAGTGCCAAAGTTAGGCTCCGCTTCCCGATAGTTCTGCTTTCATCTGGCAGCTACGGGCCAAAGTGGCCAAACAAGTGCCCAAGTTAGGCTTCGCTTCCCGATAGTTCGGCTTTCATCTGGCAGCTACGGGCCAAAGTCGCCAAACAAGTGCCCAAGTTAGGCTTCGCTTCCCGATAGTTCGGCTTTCATCTGGCAGCTACGGGCCAAAGTCGCCAAACGAGTGCCAAAGTTAGGCTTCGCTTCCCGATAGTTCTGCTTTCATCTGGCAGCTACGGGCCAAAGTCGCCAAACAAGTGCCCAAGTTAGGCTTCGCTTCCCGATAGTTCGGCTTTCATCTGGCAGCTACGGGCCAAAGTCGCCAAACAAGTGCCCAAGTTAGGCTTCGCTTCCCGATAGTTCGGCTTTGATCTGGCAGCTACGGGCCAAAGTCGCCAAACAAGTGCCCAAGTTAGGCTTCGCTTCCCGATAGTTCGGCTTTCATCTGGCAGCTACGGGCCAAAGTCGCCAAACGAGTGCCAAAGTTAGGCTTCGCTTCCCGATTGTTCGGCTTTCATCTGGCAGCTACGGGCCAACGTCGCCAAACAAGGGCCCAAGTTAGGCTTCGCTTCCCGATAGTTCGGCTCTCATCTGGCAGCTACGGGCCAAAGTCGCCAAACGAGTGCCAAAGTTAGGCTTCGCTTCCCGATAGTTCGGCTTTCATCTGGCAGCTACGGGCCAAAGTCGCCACACGAGTGCTTAAGTTAGGCTTCGCTTCCCGATAGTTCGGCTTTCATCCGGCAGCTACGGGCCAAAGTCGCCAAACAAGTGCCCAAGTTAGGCTTCGCTTCCCGATAGTTCGGCTTTCATCTGGCAGCTACGGGCCAAAGTCGCCAAACAAGTGCCCAAGTTAGGCTTCGCTTCCCGATAGTTCGACTTTCATCAGGCAGCTACGGGCCAAAGTCGCCAAACAAGTGCCCAAGTTAGGCTTCGCTTCCCGATAGTTCGGCTTTCATCTGGCAGCTACGGGCCAAAGTCGCCAAACAAGTGCCCAAGTTAGGCTTCGCTTCCCGATAGTTCGGCTTTCATCTGGCAGCTACGGGCCAAAGTCGCCAAACGAGTGCCAAAGTTAGGCTTCGCTTCCCGATAGTTCGGCTTTCATCTGGCAGCTACGGGCCAAAGTCGCCAAACGAGTGCCAAAGTTAGGCTTCGCTTCCCGATAGTTCGGCTTTCATCTGGCAGCTACGGGCCAAAGTCGCCAAACGAGTGCTTAAGTTAGGCTTCGCTTCCCGATAGTTCGGCTTTCATCTGGCAGCTACGGGCCAAAGTCGCCAAACAAGTGCCCAAGTTAGGCTTCGCTTCCCGATAGTTCGGCTTTCATCTGGCAGCTACGGGCCAAAGTCGCCAAACAAGTGCCCAAGTTAGGCTTCGCTTCCCGATAGTTCGGCTTTCATCTGGCAGCTACGGGCCAAAGTCGCCAAACGAGTGCCAAAGTTAGGCTTCGCTTCCCGATAGTTCGGCTTTCATCTGGCAGCTACGGGCCAAAGTCGCCAAACGAGTGCCAAAGTTAGGCTTCGCTTCCCGATAGTTCGGCTTTCATCTGGCAGCTACGGGCCAAAGTCGCCAAACAAGTGCCCAAGTTAGGCTTCGCTTCCCGATAGTTCGGCTTTCATCTGGCAGCTACGGGCCAAAGTCGCCAAACAAGTGCCCGTTAGGCTTCGCTTCCCGATAGTTCGGCTTTCATCTGGCAGCTACGGGCCAAAGTCGCCAAACGAGTGCCAAAGTTAGGCTTCGCTTCCCGGTAGTTCGGCTTTAATCTGGCAGCTACGGGCCAAAGTCGCCAAACAAGTGCCCAAGTTAGGCTTCGCTTCCCGATAGTTCGGCTTTCATCTGGCAGCTACGGGCCAAAGTCGCCAAACAAGTGCCCAAGTTAGGCTTCGCTTCCCGATAGTTCGGCTTCCATCTGGCAGCTGCGGGCCAAAGTCGCCAAACGAGTGCCCAAGTTGGGCTTCGCTTCCCGATAGTTCGGCTTTCATCTGGCAGCTACGGGCCAAAGTCGCCAAACGACAAACGAGTGCTTAAGTTAGGCTTCGCTTCCCGATAGTTCGGCTTTCATCTGGCAGCTACGGGCCAAAGTCGCCAAACAAGTGCCCAAGTTAGGCTTCGCTTCCCGATAGTTCGGCTTTCATCTGGCAGCTACGGGCCAGTCGCCAAACGAGTGCCAAAGTTAGGCTTCGCTTCCCGATAGTTCGGCTTTCATCTGGCAGCTACGGGCCAAAGTCGCCTAACAAGTGCCCAAGTTAGGCTTCGCTTCCCGATAGTTCGGCTTTCATCTGGCAGCTACGGGCCAGTCGCCAAACAAGTGCCCAAGTTAGGCTTCGCTTCCCGGTAGTTCGGCTTTAATCTGGCAGCTACGGGCCAAAGTCGCCAAACAAGTGCCCGTTAGGCTTCGCTTCCCGATAGTTCGGCTTTCATCTGGCAGCTACGGGCCAAAGTCGCCAAACAAGTGCCCAAGTTAGGCTTCGCTTCCCGATAGTTCGGCTTTCATCTGGCAGCTACGGGCCAAAGTCGCCAAACAAGTGCCCAAGTTAGGCTTCGCTTCCCGATAGTTCGGCTTTCATCTGGCAGCTACGGGCCAAAGTCGCCAAACAAGTGCCCAAGTTAGGCTTCGCTTCCCGATAGTTCGGCTTTCATCTGGCAGCTACGGGCCAAAGTCGCCAAACGAGTGCCAAAGTTAGGCTCCGCTTCCCGATAGTTCTGCTTTCATCTGGCAGCTACGGGCCAAAGTCGCCAAACAAGTGCCCAAGTTAGGCTTCGCTTCCCGATAGTTCGGCTTTCATCTGGCAGCTACGGGCCAAAGTCGCAAAACAAGTGCCCAAGTTAGGCTTCGCTTCCCGATAGTTCGGCTTTCATCTGGCAGCTACGGGCCAAAGTCGCCAAACGAGTGCCAAAGTTAGGCTTCGCTTCCCGATAGTTCTGCTTTCATCTGGCAGCTACGGGCCAAAGTCGCCAAACAAGTGCCCAAGTTAGGCTTCGCTTCCCGATAGTTCGGCTTTCATCTGGCAGCTACGGGCCAAAGTCGCCAAACAAGTGCCCAAGTTAGGCTTCGCTTCCCGATAGTATGGCTTTCATCTGGCAGCTACGGGCCAAAGTCGCCAAACAAGTGCCCAAGTTAGGCTTCGCTTCCCGATAGTTCGGCTTTCATCTGGCAGCTACGGGCCAAAGTCGCCAAACGAGTGCCAAAGTTAGGCTTCGCTTCCCGATAGTTCGGCTTTCATCTGGCAGCTACGGGCCAAAGTCGCCAAACAAGGGCCCAAGTTAGGCTTCGCTTCCCGATAGTTCGGCTCTCATCTGGCAGCTACGGGCCAAAGTCGCCAAACAAGTGCCCAAGTTAGGCTTCGCTTCCCGATAGTTCGGCTTTCATCTGGCAGCTACGGGCCAAAGTCGCCAAACGAGTGCCAAAGTTAGGCTTCGCTTCCCGATAGTTCGGCTTTCATCTGGCAGCTACGGGCCAAAGTCGCCAAACAAGTGCCCAAGTTAGGCTTCGCTTCCCGATAGTTCGACTTTCATCTGGCAGCTACGGGCCAAAGTCGCCAAACAAGTGCCCAAGTTAGGCTTCGCTTCCCGATAGTTCGGCTTTCATCTGGCAGCTACGGGCCAAAGTCGCCAAACAAGTGCCCAAGTTAGGCTTCGCTTCCCGATAGTTCGGCTTTCATCTGGCAGCTACGGGCCAAAGTCGCCAAACGAGTGCCAAAGTTAGGCTTCGCTTCCCGATAGTTCGGCTTTCATCTGGCAGCTACGGGCCAAAGTCGCCAAACGAGTGCCAAAGTTAGGCTTCGCTTCCCGATAGTTCGGCTTTCATCTGGCAGCTACGGGCCAAAGTCGCCAAACGAGTGCTTAAGTTAGGCTTCGCTTCCCGATAGTTCGGCTTTCATCCGGCAGCTACGGGCCAAAGTCGCCAAACAAGTGCCCAAGTTAGGCTTCGCTTCCCGATAGTTCGGCTTTCATCTGGCAGCTACGGGCCAAAGTCGCCAAACAAGTGCCCAAGTTAGGCTTCGCTTCCCGATAGTTCGGCTTTCATCTGGCAGCTACGGGCCAAAGTCGCCAAACGAGTGCCAAAGTTAGGCTTCGCTTCCCGATAGTTCGGCTTTCATCTGGCAGCTACGGGCCAAAGTCGCCAAACGAGTGCCAAAGTTAGGCTTCGCTTCCCGATAGTTCGGCTTTCATCTGGCAGCTACGGGCCAAAGTCGCCAAACAAGTGCCCAAGTTAGGCTTCGCTTCCCGATAGTTCGGCTTTCATCTGGCAGCTACGGGCCAAAGTCGCCAAACAAGTGCCCGTTAGGCTTCGCTTCCCGATAGTTCGGCTTTCATCTGCCAGCTACGGGCCAAAGTCGCCAAACGAGTGCCAAAGTTAGGCTTCGCTTCCCGGTAGTTCGGCTTTAATCTGGCAGCTACGGGCCAAAGTCGCCAAACAAGTGCCCAAGTTAGGCTTCGCTTCCCGATAGTTCGGCTTTCATCTGGCAGCTACGGGCCAAAGTCGCCAAACAAGTGCCCAAGTTAGGCTTCGCTTCCCGATAGTTCGGCTTCCATCTGGCAGCTGCGGGCCAAAGTCGCCAAACGAGTGCCCAAGTTGGGCTTCGCTTCCCGATAGTTCGGCTTTCATCTGGCAGCTACGGGCCAAAGTCGCCAAACGACAAACGAGTGCTTAAGTTAGGCTTCGCTTCCCGATAGTTCGGCTTTCATCTGGCAGCTACGGGCCAAAGACGCCAAACAAGTGCCCAAGTTAGGCTTCGCTACCCGATAGTTCGGCTTTCATCTGGCAGCTACGGGCCAGTCGCCAAACGAGTGCCAAAGTTAGGCTTCGCTTCCCGATAGTTCGGCTTTCATCTGGCAGCTACGGGCCAAAGTCGCCAAACAAGTGCCCAAGGTAGGCTTCGCTTCCCATTAGTTCGGCTTTCATCTGGCAGCTACGGGCCAGTCGCCAAACAAGTGCCCAAGTTAGGCTTCGCTTCCCGGTAGTTCGGCTTTAATCTGGCAGCTACGGGCCAAAGTCGCCAAACAAGTGCCCGTTAGGCTTCGCTTCCCGATAGTTCGGCTTTCATCTGGCAGCTACGGGCCAAAGTCGCCAAACAAGTGCCCAAGTTAGGCTTCGCTTCCCGATAGTTCGGCTTTCATCTGGCAGCTACGGGCCAAAGTCGCCAAACAAGTGCCCAAGTTAGGCTTCGCTTCCCGATAGTTCGGCTTTCATCTGGCAGCTACGGGCCAAAGTCGCCAAACAAGTGCCCAAGTTAGGCTTCGCTTCCCGATAGTTCGGCTTTCATCTGGCAGCTACGGGCCAAAGTCGCCAAACGAGTGCCAAAGTTAGGCTCCGCTTCCCGATAGTTCTGCTTTCATCTGGCAGCTACGGGCCAAAGTCGCCAAACAAGTGCCCAAGTTAGGCTTCGCTTCCCGATAGTTCGGCTTTCATCTGGCAGCTACGGGCCAAAGTCGCCAAACAAGTGCCCCAGTTAGGCTTCGCTTCCCGATAGTTCGGCTTTCATCTGGCAGCTACGGGCCAAAGTCGCCAAACGAGTGCCAAAGTTAGGCTTCGCTTCCCGATAGTTTGCTTTCATCTGGCAGCTACGGGCCAAAGTCGCCAAACAAGTGCCCAAGTTAGGCTTCGCTTCCCGATAGTTCGGCTTTCATCTGGCAGCTACGGGCCAAAGTCGCCAAACAAGTGCCCAAGTTAGGCTTCGCTTCCCGATAGTTCGGCTTTCATCTGGCAGCTACGGGCCAAAGTCGCCAAACAAGTGCCCAAGTTAGGCTTCGCTTCCCGATAGTTCGGCTTTCATCTGGCAGCTACGGGCCAAAGTCGCCAAACAAGTGCCCAAGTTAGGCTTCGCTTCCCGATAGTTCGGCTTTCATCTGGCAGCTACGGGCCAGTCGCCAAATGAGTGCCAAAGTTAGGCTTCGCTTCCCGATAGTTCTGCTTTCATCTGGCAGCTACGGGCCAAAGTCGAAAAACAAGTGCCCAAGTTAGGCTTCGCTTCCCGATAGTTCGGCTGTCATCTGGCAGCTACGGGCCAAAGTCGCCAAACAAGTGCCCAAGTTAGGCTTCGCCTCCCGATAGTTCGGCTTTCATCTGGCAGCTACGGGCCAAAGTCGCCAAACGAGTGCCCAAGTTAGGCTTCGCTTCCCGATAGTTCGGCTTTCATCTGGCAGCTACGGGCCAAAGTCGCCAAACGAGTGCTTAAGTTAGGCTTCGCTTCCCGATAGTTCGGCTTTCATCTGGCAGCTACGGGCCAAAGTCGCCAAACAAGTGCCCAAGTTAGGCTTCGCTTCCCGATAGTTCGGCTTTCATCTGGCAGCTACGGGCCAAAGTCGCCAAACAAGTGCCCAAGTTAGGCTTCGCTTCCCGATAGTTCGGCTTTCATCTGGCAGCTACGGGCCAAAGTCGCCAAACGAGTGCCAAAGTTAGGCTTCGCTTCCCGATAGTTCGGCTTTCATCTGGCAGCTACGGGCCAAAGTCGCCAAACGAGTGCCAAAGTTAGGCTTCGCTTCCCGATAGTTCGGCTTTCATCTGGCAGCTACGGGCCAAAGTCGCCAAACAAGTGCCCAAGTTAGGCTTCGCTTCCCGATAGTTCGGCTTTCATCTGGCAGCTACGGGCCAAAGTCGCCAAACGAGTGCCAAAGTTAGGCTTCGCCTCCCGATAGTTCGGCTTTCATCTGGCAGCTACGGGCCAAAGTCGCCAAACAAGTGCCCAAGTTAGGCTTCGCTTCCCGATAGTTCGGCTTTCATCTGGCAGCTACGGGCCAAAGTCGCCAAACAAGTGCCCAAGTTAGGCTTCGCTTCCCGATAGTTCGGCTTTCATCTGGCAGCTACGGGCCAAAGTCGCCAAACAAGTGCCCATGTTAGGCTTCGCTTCCCGATAGTTCGGCTTTCATCTGGCAGCTACGGGCCAAAGTCGCCAAACGAGTGCCAAAGTTAGACTTCGCTTCCCGATAGTTCGGCTTTCATCTGGCAGCTACGGGCCAAAGTCGCCAAACAAGTGCCCAAGTTAGGCTTCGCTTCCCGATAGTTCGGCTTTCATCTGGCAGCTACGGGCCAAAGTCGCCAAACGAGTACTCAAGTTAGGCTTCGCTTCCCGATAGTTCGGCTTTCAACTGGCAGCTACGGGCCAAAGTCGCCAAACGAGTGCCAAAGTTAGGCTTCGCTTCCCGATAGTTCGGCTTTCATCTGGCAGCTACGGGCCAAAGTCGCCAAATAAGTGCCCAAGTTAGGCTTCGCTTCCCGATAGTTCGGCTTTCATCTGGCAGCTACGAGCCAAAGTCGCCAAACAAGTGCCCAAGTTAGGCTTCGCTTCCCGATAGTTCGGCTTTCATCTGGCAGCTACGGGCCAAAGTCGCCAAACGAGTGCCAAAGATAGGCTTGGCTTCCCGATAGTTCGGCTTTCATCTGGCAGCTACGTGCCAAAGTCGCCAAACAAGTGCCCAAGTTAGGCTTCGCTTCCCGATAGTTCGGCTTTCATCTGGCAGCTACGGGCCAAAGTCGCCAAACGAGTGCCAAAGATAGGCTTCGCTTCCCGATAGTTCGGCTTTCATCTGGCAGCTACGGGCCAAAGTCGCCAAACGAGTGCCCAAGTTGGGCTTCGCTTCCCGATAGTTCGGCTTTCATCTGGCAGCTACGGGCCAAAGTCGCCAAACGACAAACGAGTGCTTAAGTTAGGCTTCGCTTCCCGATAGTTCGGCTTTCATCTGGCAGCTACGGGCCAAAGTCGCCAAACAAGTGCCCAAGTTAGGCTTCGCTTCCCGATAGTTCGGCTGTCATCTGGCAGCTACGGGCCAGTCGCCAAACGAGTGCCAAAGTTAGTCTTCGCTTCCCGATAGTTCGGCTTTCATCTGGCAGCTACGGGCCAAAGTCGCCAAACAAGTGCCCAAGTTAGGCTTCGCTTCCCGATAGTTCGGCTTTCATCTGGCAGCTACGGGCCAGTCGCCAAACAAGTGCCCAAGTTAGGCTTCGCTTCCCGGTAGTTCGGCTTTAATCTGGCAGCTACGGGCCAAAGTCGCCAAACAAGTGCCCGTTAGGCTTCGCTTCCCGATAGTTCGGCTTTCATCTGGCAGCTACGGGCCAAAGTCGCCAAACAAGTTCCCAAGTTAGGCTTCGCTTCCCGATAGTTCGGCTTTCATCTGGCAGCTACGGGCCAAAGTCGCCAAACAAGTGCCCAAGTTAGGCTTCGCTTCCCGATAGTTCGGCTTTCATCTGGCAGCTACGGGCCAAAGTCGCCAAACAAGTGCCCAAGTTAGGCTTCGCTTCCCGATAGTTCGGCTTTCATCTGGCAGCTACGGGCCAAAGTCGCCAAACGAGTGCCAAAGTTAGGCTTCGCTTCCCGATAGTTCTGCTTTCATCTGGCAGCTACGGGCCAAAGTCGCCAAACAAGTGCCCAAGTTAGGCTTCGCTTCCCGATAGTTCGGCTTTCATCTGGCAGCTACGGGCCAAAGTCGCCAAACAAGTGCCCAAGTTAGGCTTCGCTTCCCGATAGTTCGGCTTTCATCTGGCAGCTACGGGCCAAAGTCGCCAAACAAGTGCCCAAGTTAGGCTTCGCTTCCCGATAGTTCGGCTTTCATCTGGCAGCTACGGGCCAAAGTCGCCAAACAAGTGCCCAAGTTAGGCTTCGCTTCCCGATAGTTCGGCTTTCATCTGGCAGCTACGGGCCAGTCGCCAAATGAGTGCCAAAGTTAGGCTTCGCTTCCCGATAGTTCTGCTTTCATCTGGCAGCTACGGGCCAAAGTCGAAAAACAAGTGCCCAAGTTAGGCTTCGCTTCCCGATAGTTCGGCTGGCATCTGGCAGCTACGGGCCAAAGTCGCCAAACAAGTGCCCAAGTTAGGCTTCGCTTCCCGATAGTTCGGCTTTCATCTGGCAGCTACGGGCCAAAGTCGCCAAACGAGTGCTTAAGTTAGGCTTCGCTTCCCGATAGTTCGGCTTTCATCTGGCAGCTACGGGCCAAAGTCGCCAAAC
The DNA here is from genome assembly GCF_016920785.2 of Ixodes scapularis. Classification (NCBI taxonomy): domain Eukaryota; kingdom Metazoa; phylum Arthropoda; class Arachnida; order Ixodida; family Ixodidae; genus Ixodes; species Ixodes scapularis. The sequence continues at coordinate 77,976,583 of NW_024609837.1, forward strand.
AAGTGCCCAAGTTAGGCTTCGCTTCCCGATAGTTCGGCTTTCATCTGGCAGCTACGGGCCAAAGTCGCCAAACAAGTGCCCAAGTTAGGCTTCGCTTCCCGATAGTTCGGCTTTCATCTGGCAGCTACGGGCCAAAGTCGCCAAACGAGTGCCAAAGTTAGGCTTCGCTTCCCGATAGTTCGGCTTTCATCTGGCAGCTACGGGCCAAAGTCGCCAAACGAGTGCCAAAGTTAGGCTTCGCTTCCCGATAGTTCGGCTTTCATCTGGCAGCTACGGGCCAAAGTCGCCAAACAAGTGCCCAAGTTAGGCTTCGCTTCCCGATAGTTCGGCTTTCATCTGGCAGCTACGGGCCAAAGTCGCCAAACGAGTGCCAAAGTTAGGCTTCGCCTCCCGATAGTTCGGCTTTCATCTGGCAGCTACGGGCCAAAGTCGCCAAACAAGTGCCCAAGTTAGGCTTCGCTTCCCGATAGTTCGGCTTTCATCTGGCAGCTACGGGCCAAAGTCGCCAAACAAGTGCCCAAGTTAGGCTTCGCTTCCCGATAGTTCGGCTTTCATCTGGCAGCTACGGGCCAAAGTCGCCAAACAAGTGCCCAAGTTAGGCTTCGCTTCCCGATAGTTCGGCTTTCATCTGGCAGCTACGGGCCAAAGTCGCCAAACAAGTGCCCAAGTTAGGCTTCGCTTCCCGATAGTTCGGCTTTCATCTGGCAGCTACGGGCCAAAGTCGCCAAACGAGTGCCAAAGTTAGAATTCGCTTCCCGATAGTACGGCTTTCATCTGGCAGCTACGGGCCAAAGTCGCCAAACAAGTGCCCAAGTTAGGCTTCGCTTCCCGATAGTTCGGCTTTCATCTGGCAGCTACGGGCCAAAGTCGCCAAACGAGTACTCAAGTTAGGCTTCGCTTCCCGATAGTTCGGCTTTCAACTGGCAGCTACGGGCCAAAGTCGCCAAACGAGTGCCAAAGTTAGGCTTCGCTTCCCGATAGTTCGGCTTTCATCTGGCAGCTACGGGCCAAAGTCGCCAAATAAGTGCCCAAGTTAGGCTTCGCTTCCCGATAGTTCGGCTTTCAACTGGCAGCTACGTGCCAAAGTCGCCAAACAAGTGCCCAAGTTAGGCTTCGCTTCCCGATAGTTCGGCTTTCATCTGGCAGCTACGGGCCAAAGTCGCCAAACGAGTGCCAAAGATAGGCTTCGCTTCCCGATATTTCGGTTTCATCTGGCAGCTACGGGCCAAAGTCGCCAAACAAGTGCCCAAGTTAGGCTTCGCTTCCCGATAGTTCGGCTTTCATCTGGCAGCTACGGGCCAAAGTCGCCAAACAAGTGCCCAAGTTAAGCTTCGCTTCCCGATAGTTCGGCTTTCATCTGGCAGCTACGGGCCAAAGTCGCCAAACGAGTGCCCAAGTTAGGCTTCGCTTCCCGATAGTTCGGCTTTCATCTGGCAGCTACGGGCCAAAGTCGCCAAACAAGTGCCCAAGTTAGGCTTCGCTTCCCGGTAGTTCGGCTTTCATCTGGCAGCTGCGGGCCAAAGTCGCCAAACGAGTGCCAAAGTTAGGCTTCGCTTCCCGATAGTTCGGCTTTCATCTGGCAGCTACGGGCCAGTCGCCAAACAAGTGCCCAAGTTAGGCTTCGCTTCCCGGTAGTTCGGCTTTAATCTGGCAGCTACGGGCCAAAGTCGCCAAACAAGTGCCCGTTAGGCTTCGCTTCCCGATAGTTCGGCTTTCATCTGGCAGCTACGGGCCAAAGTCGCCAAACAAGTGCCCAAGTTAGGCTTCGCTTCCCGATAGTTCGGCTTTCATCTGGCAGCTACGGGCCAAAGTCGCCAAACAAGTGCCCAAGTTAGGCTTCGCTTCCCGATAGTTCGGCTTTCATCTGGCAGCTACGGGCCAAAGTCGCCAAACAAGTGCCCAAGTTAGGCTTCGCTTCCCGATAGTTCGGCTTTCATCTGGCAGCTACGGGCCAAAGTCGCCAAACGAGTGCCAAAGTTAGGCTTCGCTTCCCGATAGTTCTGCTTTCATCTGGCAGCTACGGGCCAAAGTCGCCAAACAAGTGCCAAGGTTAGGCTTCGCTTCCCGATAGTTCGGCTTTCATCTGGCAGCTACGGGCCAAAGTCGCCAAACAAGTGCCCAAGTTAGGCTTCGCTTCCCGATAGTTCGGCTTTCATCTGGCAGCTACGGGCCAAAGTCGCCAAACAAGTGCCCAAGTTAGGCTTCGCTTCCCGATAGTTCGGCTTTCATCTGGCAGCTACGGGCCAAAGTCGCCAAACAAGTGCCCAAGTTAGGCTTCGCTTCCCGATAGTTCGGCTTTCATCTGGCAGCTACGGGCCAGTCGCCAAATGAGTGCCAAAGTTAGGCTTCGCTTCCCGATAGTTCTGCTTTCTTCTGGCAGCTACGGGCCAAAGTCGAAAAACAAGTGCCCAAGTTAGGCTTCGCTTCCCGATAGTTCGGCTGGCATCTGGCAGCTACGGGCCAAAGTCGCCAAACAAGTGCCCAAGTTAGGCTTCGCTTCCCGATAGTTCGGCTTTCATCTGGCAGCTACGGGCCAAAGTCGCCAAACGAGTGCTTAAGTTAGGCTTCGCTTCCCGATAGTTCGGCTTTCATCTGGCAGCTACGGGCCAAAGTCGCCAAACAAGTGCCCAAGTTAGGCTTCGCTTCCCGATAGTTCGGCTTTCATCTGGCAGCTACGGGCCAAAGTCGCCAAACAAGTGCCCAAGTTAGGCTTCGCTTCCCGATAGTTCGGCTTTCATCTGGCAGCTACGGGCCAAAGTCGCCAAACGAGTGCCAAAGTTAGGCTTCGCTTCCCGATAGTTCGGCTTTCATCTGGCAGCTACGGGCCAAAGTCGCCAAACGAGTGCCAAAGTTAGGCTTCGCTTCCCGATAGTTCGGCTTTCATCTGGCAGCTACGGGCCAAAGTCGCCAAACAAGTGCCCAAGTTAGGCTTCGCTTCCCGATAGTTCGGCTTTCATCTGGCAGCTACGGGCCAAAGTCGCCAAACGAGTGCCAAAGTTAGGCTTCGCCTCCCGATAGTTCGGCTTTCATCTGGCAGCTACGGGCCAAAGTCGCCAAACAAGTGCCCAAGTTAGGCTTCGCTTCCCGATAGTTCGGCTTTCATCTGGCAGCTACGGGCCAAAGTCGCCAAACAAGTGCCCAAGTTAGGCTTCGCTTCCCGATAGTTCGGCTTTCATCTGGCAGCTACGGGCCAAAGTCGCCAAACAAGTGCCCAAGTTAGGCTTCGCTTCCCGATAGTTCGGCTTTCATCTGGCAGCTACGGGCCAAAGTCGCCAAACAAGTGCCCAAGTTAGGCTTCGCTTCCCGATAGTTCGGCTTTCATCTGGCAGCTACGGGCCAAAGTCGCCAAACGAGTGCCAAAGTTAGAATTCGCTTCCCGATAGTACGGCTTTCATCTGGCAGCTACGGGCCAAAGTCGCCAAACAAGTGCCCAAGTTAGGCTTCGCTTCCCGATAGTTCGGCTTTCATCTGGCAGCTACGGGCCAAAGTCGCCAAACGAGTACTCAAGTTAGGCTTCGCTTCCCGATAGTTCGGCTTTCAACTGGCAGCTACGGGCCAAAGTCGCCAAACGAGTGCCAAAGTTAGGCTTCGCTTCCCGATAGTTCGGCTTTCATCTGGCAGCTACGGGCCAAAGTCGCCAAATAAGTGCCCAAGTTAGGCTTCGCTTCCCGATAGTTCGGCTTTCATCTGGCAGCTACGTGCCAAAGTCGCCAAACAAGTGCCCAAGTTAGGCTTCGCTTCCCGATAGTTCGGCTTTCATCTGGCAGCTACGGGCCAAAGTCGCGAAACGAGTGCCAAAGATAGGCTTCGCTTCCCGATATTTCGGTTTCATCTGGCAGCTACGGGCCAAAGTCGCCAAACAAGTGCCCAAGTTAAGCTTTGCTTCCCGATAGTTCGGCTTTCATCTGGCAGCTACGGGCCAAAGTCGCCAAACGAGTGCCCAAGTTAGGCTTCGCTTCCCGATAGTTCGGCTTTCATCTGGCAGCTACGGGCCAAAGTCGCCAAACAAGTGCCCAAGTTAGGCTTCGCTTCCCGGTAGTTCGGCTTTCATCTGGCAGCTGCGGGCCAAAGTCGCCAAACGAGTGCTAAAGTTAGGCTTCGCTTCCCGATAGTTCGGCTTTCATGTGGCAGCTACGGGCCAAAGTCGCCAAACAAGTGCCCAAGTTAGGCTTCGCTTCCCGATAGTTCGGCTTTCATCTAGCAGCTACGGGCCAAAGTCGCCAAAAGAGTACCCAAGCTAGGCTTCGCTTCCCGATAGTTCGGCTTTCATCTGGCAGCTACGGGCCAAAGTCGCCAAACGAGTGCCAAAGTTAGGCTTCGCTTCCCGATAGTTCGGCTTTCATCTGGCAGCTACGGGCTAAAGTCGCCAAACAAGTGCCCAAGTTAGGCTTCGCTTCCCGATAGTTCGGCTTTCATCCGGCAGCTACGGGCCAAAGTCGCCAAACAAGTGCCCAAGTTAGGCTTCGCTTCCCGATAGTTCGGCTTTCATCTGGCAGCTACGGGCCAAAGTCGCAAAACGAGTGCCCAAGTTAGGCTTCGCTTCCCGATAGTTCGGCATTCATCTGGCAGCTACGGGCCAGTCGCCAAACGAGTGCTTAAGTTAGGCTTCGCTTCCCGATGGTTCGGCTTTCATCTGGCAGCTACGGGCCAAAGTCGCCAAACAAGTGCCCAAGTTAGGCTTCGCTTCCCGATAGTTCGGCTTTCATCTGACAGCTATGGGCCAAAGTCGCCAAACAAGTGCCCAAGTTAGGCTTCGCTTCCCGATAGTTCGTCTTTCATCTGGCAGCTACGGGCCAAAGTCGCCAAACAAGTGTCCAAGTTAGGCTTCGCTTCCCGATAGTTCGGCTTTCATCTGGCAGCTACGGGCCAAAGTCGCCAAACAAGTGCCCAAGTTGGGGTTCGCTTCCCGATAGTTCGGCTTTCATCTGGCAGCTACGGGCCAAAGTCGCCAAACAAGTGCCCAAGTTAGGCTTCGCTTCCCGATAGTTCGGATTTCATCTGGCAGCTACGGGCCAAAGTCGCCAAACGAGTGCCAAAGTTAGGCTTCGCTTCCCGATAGTTCGGCTTTCATCTGGCAGCTACGGGCCAAAGTCGCCAAGCAAGTGCCCAAGTTAGGCTTCGCTTCCCGAAAGTTCGGCTTTCATCTGGCAGCTACGGGCCAAAGTCGCCAAACGAGTGCCAAAGTTAGGCTTCGCTTCCCGATAGTTCGGCTTTCATCTGGCAGCTACGGGCCAAAGTCGCCAAACGAGTGCCAAAGTTAGGCTTCGCTTCCCGATAGTTCGGCTTTCATCTGGCAGCTACGGGCCAAAGTCGCCAAACGAGTGCCAAAGTTAGGCTTCGCTTCCCGATAGTTCGGCTTTCATCTGGCAGCTACGGGCCAAAGTCGCCAAACAAGTGCCCGAGTTAGGCTTCGCTTCCCGATAGTTCGGCTTTCATCTGGCAGCTACGGGCCAAAGTCGCCAAACGAGTACCCAAGTTAGGCTTCGCTTCCCGATAGTTCGGCTTTCAACTGGCAGCTACGGGCCAAAGTCGCCAAACGAGTGCCAAAGTTAGGCAAAGCTTCCCGATAGTTCGGCTTTCATCTGGCAGCTACGGGCCAAAGTCGCCAAACAAGTGCCCAAGTTAGGCTTCGCTTCCCGATAGTTCGGCTTTCATCTGCCAGCTACGTGCCAAAGTCGCCAAACAAGTGCCCAAGTTAGGCTTCGCTTCCCGATAGTTCGGCTTACATCTGGCAGCTACGGGCCAAAGTCGCCAAACAAGTGCCCAAGTTAGGCTTCGCTTCCCGATAGTTCGGCTTTCATCTGGCAGCTACGGGCCAAAGTCGCAAAACGAGTGCCCAAGTTAGGCTTCGCTTCCCGATAGTTCGGCTTTCATCTGGCAGCTACGTGCCAAAGTCGCCAAACAAGTGCCCAAGTTAGGCTTCGCTTCCCGATAGTTCGGCTTTCATCTGGCAGCTACGGGCCAAAGTCGCCAAACGAGTGCCCGTTAGGCTTCGCTTCCCGATAGTTCGGCTTTCATCTGGCAGCTACGGGCCAAAGTCGCCAAACGAGTGCTTAAGTTTGGCTTCGCTTCCCTATAGTTCGGCTTTCATCTGGCAGCTACGGGCCAAAGTCGCCAAACAAGTGCCCAAGTTAGGCTTCACTTCCCAATAGTTCGGCTTTCATCTGGCAGCTACGGGCCAAAGTCGCCAAACAAGTGCCCAAGTTAGGCTTCGCTTCCCGATAGTTCGGCTTTCATCTGGCAGCTACGGGCCAAAGTCGCAAACGAGTGCCGAAGTTAGGCTTCGCTTCCCGATAGTTCGGCTTTCATCTGGCAGCTACGGGCCAAAGTCGCCAAACAAGTGCCCAAGTTAGGCTTCGCTTCCCGATAGTTCGGCTTTCATCTGGCAGCTACGGGCCAAAGTCGCCAAACGAGTGCCGAACTTAGGCTTCGCTTCCCGATAGTTCGGCTTTCATCTGGCAGCTACGGGCCAAAGTCGCCAAACAAGTGCCCAAGTTAGGCTTCGCTTCCCGATAGTTCGGCTTTCATCTGGCAGCTACGGGCCAAAGTCGCCAAACGAGTACCCAAGTTAGGCTTCGCTTCCCGATAGTTCGGCTTTCAACTGGCAGCTACGGGCCAAAGTCGCCAAACGAGTGCCAAAGTTAGGCTTCGCTTCCCGATAGTTCGGCTTTCATCTGGCAGCTACGGGCCAAAGTCGCCAAATAAGTGCCCGTTAGGCTTCGCTTCCCGATAGTTCGGCTTTCATCTGGCAGCTACGTGCCAAAGTCGCCAAACAAGTGCCCAGGTTAGGCTTCGCTTCCCGATAGTTCGGCTTTCATCTGGCAGCTACGGGCCAAAGTCGCCAAACAAGTGCCAAAGATAGGCTTCGCTTCCCGATATTTCGGCTTTCATCTGGCAGCTACGGGCCAAAGTCGCCAAACAAGTGCCCAAGTTAGGCTTCGCTTCCCGATAGTTCGGCTTTCATCTGGCAGCTACGGGCCAAAGTCGCCAAACGAGTGCCCAAGTTAGGCTTCGCTTCCCGATAGTTCGGCTTTCATCTGGCAGCTACGGGCCAAAGTCGCCAAACGAGTGCCAAAGTTAGGCTTCGCTTCCCGATAGTTCGGCTTTCATCTGGCAGCTACGGGCCAAAGTCGCCAAACAAGTGCCCAAGTTAGGCTTCGCTTCCCGATAGTTCGGCTTTCATCTGGCAGCTACGGGCCAAAGTCGCCAAACGAGTACCCAAGAGGCTTCGCTTCCCGATAGTTCGGCTTTCATCTGGCAGCTACGGGCCAAAGTCGCCAAACGAGTGCCAAAGTTAGGCTTCGCTTCCCGATAGTTCGGCTTTCATCTGGCAGCTACGGGCCAAAGTCGCCAAACAAGTGCCCAAGTTAGGCTTCGCTTCCCGATAGTTCGGCTTTCATCTGGCAGCTACGGGCCAAAGTCGCCAAACAAGTGCCCAAGTTAGGCTTCGCTTCCCGATAGTTCGGCTTTCATCTGGCAGCTACGGGCCAAAGTCGCAAAACGAGTGCCCAAGTTAGGCTTCGCTTCCCGATAGTTCGGCTTTCATCTGGCAGCTACGGGGCAAAGTCGCCAAACAAGTTCCCAAGTTAGGCTTCGCTTCCGGATAGTTCGGCTTTCATCTGGCAGCTACGGGCCAAAGTCGCCAAACAAGTGTCCAAGTTAGGCTTCGCATCCCGATAGTTCGGCTTTCATCTGGCAGCTACGGGCCAAAGTCGCCAAACAAGTGCCCAAGTTGGGCTTCGCTTCCCGATAGTTCGGCTTTCACCCGGCAGCTACGGGCCAAAGTCGCCAAACAAGTGCCCAAGTTAGGCTTCGCTTCCCGATAGTTCGGCTTTCATCTGGCAGCTACGGGCCAAAGTCGCAAAACGAGTGCCCAAGTTAGGCTTCGCTTCCCGATAGTTCGGCATTCGTCTGGCAGCTACGGGCCAGTCGCCAAACGAGTGCTTAAGTTAGGCTTCGCTTCCCGATGGTTCGGCTTTCATCTGGCAGCTACGGGCCAAAGTCGCCAAACAAGTGCCCAAGTTAGGCTTCGCTTCCCGATAGTTCGGCTTTCATCTGACAGCTATGGGCCAAAGTCGCCAAACAAGTGCCCAAGTTAGGCTTCGCTTCCCGATAGTTCGTCTTTCATCTGGCAGCTACGGGCCAAAGTCGCCAAACAAGTGTCCAAGTTAGGCTTCGCTTCCCGATAGTTCGGCTTTCATCTGGCAGCTACGGGCCAAAGTCGCGAAACAAGTGCCCAAGTTGGGGTTCGCTTCCCGATAGTTCGGCTTTCATCTGGCAGCTACGGGCCAAAGTCGCCAAACAAGTGCCCAATTTAGGCTTCGCTTCCCGATAGTTCGGCTTTCATCTGGCAGCTACGGGCCAAAGTCGCCAAACGAGTGCCAAAGTTAGGCTTCGCTTCCCGATAGTTCGGCTTTCATCTGGCAGCTACGGGCCAAAGTCGCCAAGCAAGTGCCCAAGTTAGGCTTCGCTTCCCGAAAGTTCGGCTTTCATCTGGCAGCTACGGGCCAAAGTCGCCAAACGAGTGCCAAAGTTAGGCTTCGCTTCCCGATAGTTCGGCTTTCATCTGGCAGCTACGGGCCAAAGTCGCCAAACGAGTGCCAAAGTTAGGCTTCACTTCCCGATAGTTCGGCTTTCATCTGGCAGCTACGGGCCAAAGTCGCCAAACGAGTGCCAAAGTTAGGCTTCGCTTCCCGATAGTTCGGCTTTCATCTGGCAGCTACGGGCCAAAGTCGCCAAACAAGTGCCCAAGTTAGGCTTCGCTTCCCGATAGTTCGGCTTTCATCTGGCAGCTACGGGCCAAAGTCGCCAAACGAGTACCCAAGTTAGGCTTCGCTTCCCGATAGTTCGGCTTTCATCTGGCAGCTAGGGGCCAAAGTCGCCAAACAAGTGCCCAAGTTAGGCTTCGCTTCCCGATAGTTCGGCTTTCATCTGGCAGCTACGGGCCAAAGTCGCCAAACAAGTGCCCAAGTTAGGCTTCGCTTCCCGATAGTTCGGCTTTCATCTGGCAGCTACGGGCCAAAGTCGCCAAACAAGTGCCCAAGTTAGGCTTCGCTTCCCGATAGTTCGGCTTTCATCTGGCAGCTACGGGCCAAAGTCGCCAAACAAGTGTCCAAGTTAGGCTTCGCTTCCCGATAGTTCGGCTTTCATCTGGCAGCTACGGGCCAAAGTCGCCAAACAAGTGCCCAAGTTGGGCTTCGCTTCCCGATAGTTCGGCTTTCATCTGGCAGCTAGGGGCCAAAGTCGCCAAACAAGTGCCCAAGTTAGGCTTCGCTTCCCGATAGTTCGGCTTTCATCTGGCAGCTACGGGCCAAAGTCGCCAAACGAGTGCCAAAGTTAGGCTTCGCTTCCCGATAGTTCGGCTTTCATCTGGCAGCTACGGGCCAAAGTCGCCAAACAAGTGCCCAAGTTAGGCTTCGCTTCCCGATAGTTCGGCTTTCATCTGGCAGCTACGGGCCAAAGTCGCCAAACGAGTGCCCAAGTTAGGCTTCGCTTCCCGATAGTTCGGCTTTCATCTGGCAGCTACGGGCCAAAGTCGCCAAACAAGTGCCCAAGTTAGGCTTCGCTTCCCGGTAGTTCGGCTTTCATCTGGCAGCTACGGGCCAAAGTCGCCAAACGAGTGCCAAAGTTAGGCTTCGCTTCCCGATAGTTCGGCTTTCATCTGGCAGCTACGGGCCAAAGTCGCCAAAAGAGTGCCCAAGTTAGGCTTCGCTTCCCGATAGTTCGGCTTTCATCTGGCAGCTACGGGCCAAAGTCGCCAAACGAGTACCCAAGAGGCTTCGCTTCCCGATAGTTCGGCTTTCATCTGGCAGCTACGGGCCAAAGTCGCCAAACGAGTGCCAAAGTTAGGCTTCGCTTCCCGATAGTTCGGCTTTCATCTGGCAGCTACGGGCCAAAGTCGCCAAACAAGTGCCCAAGTTAGGCTTCGCTTCCCGATAGTTCGGCTTTCATCTGGCAGCTACGGGCCAAAGTCGCCAAACAAGTGCCCAAGTTAGGCTTCGCTTCCCGATAGTTCGGCTTTCATCTGGCAGCTACGGGCCAAAGTCGCCAAACAAGTGCCCAAGTTAGGCTTCGCTTCCCGATAGTTCGGCTTTCAACTGGCAGCTACGGGCCAAAGTCGCCAAACAAGTGCCCAAGTTAGGCTTCGCTTCCCGATAGTTCGGCTTTCATCTGGCAGCTACGGGCCAAAGTCGCCAAACAAGTGCCCAAGTTAGGCTTCGCTTCCCGATAGTTCGGCTTTCATCTGGCAGCTACGGGCCAAAGTCGCCAAACAAGTGTCCAAGTTAGGCTTCGCTTCCCGATAGTTCGGCTTTCATCTGGCAGCTACGGGCCAAAGTCGCCAAACAAGTGCCCAAGTTGGGCTTCGCTTCCCGATAGTTCGGCTTTCATCTGGCAGCTAGGGGCCAAAGTCGCCAAACAAGTGCCCAAGTTAGGCTTCGCTTCCCGATAGTTCGGCTTTCATCTGACAGCTATGGGCCAAAGTCGCCAAACAAGTGCCCAAGTTAGGCTTCGCTTCCCGATAGTTCGGCTTTCATCCGGCAGCTACGGGCCAAAGTCGCCAAACAAGTGCCCAAGTTAGGCTTCGCTTCCCGGTAGTTCGGCTTTCATCTGGCAGCTACGGGCCAAAGTCGCCAAACGAGTGCCAAAGTTAGGCTTCGCTTCCCGATAGTTCGGCTTTCATCTGGCAGCTACGGGCCAAAGTCGCCAAAAGAGTGCCCAAGTTAGGCTTCGCTTCCCGATAGTTCGGCTTTCATCTGGCAGCTACGGGCCAAAGTCGCCAAACGAGTACCCAAGAGGCTTCGCTTCCCGATAGTTCGGCTTTCATCTGGCAGCTACGGGCCAAAGTCGCCAAACGAGTGCCAAAGTTAGGCTTCGCTTCCCGATAGTTCGGCTTTCATCTGGCAGCTACGGGCCAAAGTCGCCAAACAAGTGCCCAAGTTAGGCTTCGCTTCCCGATAGTTCGGCTTTCATCTGGCAGCTACGGGCCAAAGTCGCCAAACAAGTGCCCAAGTTAGGCTTCGCTTCCCGATAGTTCGGCTTTCATCTGGCAGCTACGGGCCAAAGTCGCCAAACAAGTGCCCAAGTTAGGCTTCGCTTCCCGATAGTTCGGCTTTCAACTGGCAGCTACGGGCCAAAGTCGCCAAACAAGTGCCCAAGTTAGGCTTCGCTTCCCGATAGTTCGGCTTTCATCTGGCAGCTACGGGCCAAAGTCGCCAAACAAGTGCCCAAGTTAGGCTTCGCTTCCCGATAGTTCGGCTTTCATCTGGCAGCTACGGGCCAAAGTCGCCAAACAAGTGTCCAAGTTAGGCTTCGCTTCCCGATAGTTCGGCTTTCATCTGGCAGCTACGGGCCAAAGTCGCCAAACAAGTGCCCAAGTTGGGCTTCGCTTCCCGATAGTTCGGCTTTCATCTGGCAGCTAGGGGCCAAAGTCGCCAAACAAGTGCCCAAGTTAGGCTTCGCTTCCCGATAGTTCGGCTTTCATCTGACAGCTATGGGCCAAAGTCGCCAAACAAGTGCCCAAGTTAGGCTTCGCTTCCCGATAGTTCGGCTTTCATCCGGCAGCTACGGGCCAAAGTCGCCAAACAAGTGCCCAAGTTAGGCTTCGCTTCCCGATAGTTCGGCATTCGTCTGGCAGCTACGGGCCAGTCGCCAAACGAGTGCTTAAGTTAGGCTTCGCTTCCCGATGGTTCGGCTTTCATCTGGCAGCTACGGGCCAAAGTCGCCAAACAAGTGCCCAAGTTAGGCTTCGCTTCCCGATAGTTCGGCTTTCATCTGACAGCTATGGGCCAAAGTCGCCAAACAAGTGCCCAAGTTAGGCTTCGCTTCCCGATAGTTCGTCTTTCATCTGGCAGCTACGGGCCAAAGTCGCCAAACAAGTGTCCAAGTTAGGCTTCGCTTCCCGATAGTTCGGCTTTCATCTGGCAGCTACGGGCCAAAGTCGCCAAACAAGTGCCCAAGTTGGGGTTCGCTTCCCGATAGTTCGGCTTTCATCTGGCAGCTACGGGCCAAAGTCGCCAAACAAGTGCCCAAGTTAGGCTTCGCTTCCCGATAGTTCGGATTTCATCTGGCAGCTACGGGCCAAAGTCGCCAAACGAGTGCCAAAGTTAGGCTTCGCTTCCCGATAGTTCGGCTTTCATCTGGCAGCTACGGGCCAAAGTCGCCAAGCAAGTGCCCAAGTTAGGCTTCGCTTCCCGAAAGTTCGGCTTTCATCTGGCAGCTACGGGCAAAAGTCGCCAAACGAGTGCCAAAGTTAGGCTTCGCTTCCCGATAGTTCGGCTTTCATCTGGCAGCTACGGGCCCAAGTCGCCAAACGAGTGCCAAAGTTAGGCTTCGCTTCCCGATAGTTCGGCTTTCATCTGGCAGCTACGGGCCAAAGTCGCCAAACGAGTGCCAAAGTTAGGCTTCGCTTCCCGATAGTTCGGCTTTCATCTGGCAGCTACGGGCCAAAGTCGCCAAACAAGTGCCCAAGTTAGGCTTCGCTTCCCGATAGTTCGGCTTTCATCTGGCAGCTACGGGCCAAAGTCGCCAAACGAGTACCCAAGTTAGGCTTCGCTTCCCGATAGTTCGGCTTTCATCTGGCAGCTAGGGGCCAAAGTCGCCAAACAAGTGCCCAAGTTAGGCTTCGCTTCCCGATAGTTCGGCTTTCATCTGGCAGCTACGGGCCAAAGTCGCCAAACAAGTGCCCAAGTTAGGCTTCGCTTCCCGATAGTTCGGCTTTCATCTGGCAGCTACGGGCCAAAGTCGCCAAACAAGTGCCCAAGTTAGGCTTCGCTTCCCGATAGTTCGGCTTTCATCTGGCAGCTACGGGCCAAAGTCGCCAAACAAGTGTCCAAGTTAGGCTTCGCTTCCCGATAGTTCGGCTTTCATCTGGCAGCTACGGGCCAAAGTCGCCAAACAAGTGCCCAAGTTGGGCTTCGCTTCCCGATAGTTCGGCTTTCATCTGGCAGCTAGGGGCCAAAGTCGCCAAACAAGTGCCCAAGTTAGGCTTCGCTTCCCGATAGTTCCGCTTTCATCTGGCAGCTACGGGCCAAAGTCGCCAAACGAGTGCCAAAGTTAGGCTTCGCTTCCCGATAGTTCGGCTTTCATCTGGCAGCTACGGGCCAAAGTCGCCAAACAAGTGCCCAAGTTAGGCTTCGCTTCCCGATAGTTCGGCTTTCATCTGGCAGCTACGGGCCAAAGTCGCCAAACGAGTGCCAAAGTTAGGCTTCGCTTCCCGATAGTTCGGCTTTCATCTGGCAGCTACGGGCCAAAGCCGCCAAACGAGTGCCGAAGTTAGGCTTCGCTTCCCGATAGTTCGGCTTTCATCTGGCAGCTACGGGCCAAAGTCGCCAAACGAGTGCCAAAGTTAGGCTTCGCTTCCCGATAGTTCGGCTTTCATCTGGCAGCTACGGGCCAAAGTCGCCAAACAAGTGCCCAAGTTAGGCTTCGCTTCCCGATAGTTCGGCTTTCATCTGGCAGCTACGGGCCAAAGTCGCCAAACGAGTACCCAAGTTAGGTTTCGCTTCCCGATAGTTCGGCTTTCAACTGGCAGCTACGGGCCAAAGTCGCCAAACGAGTGCCAAAGTTAGGCTTCGCTTCCCGATAGTTCGGCTTTCATCTGGCAGCTACGGGCCAAAGTCGCCAAACAAGTGCCCAAGTTAGGCTTCGCTTCCCGATAGTTCGGCTTTCATCTGGCAGCTACGTGCCAAAGTCGCCAAACAAGTGCCCAAGTTAGGCTTCGCTTCCCGATAGTTCGGCTTTCATCTGGCAGCTACGGGCCAAAGTCGCCAAACAAGTGCCCAAGTTAGGCTTCGCTTCCCGATAGTTCGGCTTTCATCTGGCAGCTACGGGCCAAAGTCGCAAAACGAGTGCCCAAGTTAGGCTTCGCTTCCCGATAGTTCGGCTTTCATCTGGCAGCTACGTGCCAGTCGCCAAACAAGTGCCCAAGTTAGGCTTCGCTTCCCGATAGTTCGGCTTTCATCTGGCAGCTACGGGCCAAAGTCGCCAAACGAGTGCCCAAGTTAGGCTTCGCTTCCCGATAGTTCGGCTTTCATCTGGCAGCTACGGGCCAAAGTCGCCAAACGAGTGCTTAAGTTAGGCTTCGCTTCCCGATAGTTCGGCTTTCATCTGGCAGCTACGTGCCAGTCGCCAAACAAGTGCCCAAGTTAGGCTTCGCTTCCCGATAGTTCGGCTTTCATCTGGCAGCTACGGGCCAAAGTCGCCAAACGAGTGCCAAAGTTAGGCTTCGCTTCCCGATAGTTCGGCTTTCATCTGGCAGCTACGGGCCAAAGTCGCCAAACAAGTGCCCAAGTTAGGCTTCGCTTCCCGATAGTTCGGCTTTCATCTGGCAGCTACGGGCCAAAGTCGCCAAACGAGTGCCAAAGTTAGGCTTCGCTTCCCGATAGTTCGGCTTTCATCTGGCAGCTACGGGCCAAAGTCGCCAAACAAGTGCCCGTTAGGCTTCGCTTCCCGATAGTTCGGCTTTCATCTGGCAGCCACGGGCCAAAGTCGCCAAACAAGTGCCCAAGTTAGGCTTCGCTTCCCGGTAGTTCGGCTTTCATCTGGCAGCTACGGGCCAAAGTCGCCAAACGAGTGCCAAAGTTAGGCTTCGCTTCCCGATAGTTCGGCTTTCATCTGGCAGCTACGGGCCAAAGTCGCCAAACGAGTGCCCAAGTTAGGCTTCGCTTCCCGATAGTTCGGCTTTCATCTGGCAGCTACGGGCCAAAGTCGCCAAACAAGTGCCCAAGTTAGGCTTCGCTTCCCGATAGTTCGGCTTTCATCTGGCAGCTACGGGCCAAAGTCGCAAAACGAGTGCCCAAGTTAGGCTTCGCTTCCCGATAGTTCGGCTTTCATCTGGCAGCTACGGGCCAAAGTCGCCAAACGAGTGCTTAAGTTAGGCTTCGCTTCCCGATAGTTCGGCGTTCATCTGGCAGCTACGGGCCAAAGTCGCCAAACAAGTGCCCAAGTTAGGCTTCGCTTCCCGATAGTTCGGCTTTCATCTGGCAGCTACGGGCCAAAGTCGCCAAACAAGTGCCCAAGTTGGGCTTCGCTTCCCGATAGTTCGGCTTTCATCTGGCAGCTAGGGGCCAAAGTCGCCAAACAAGTGCCCAAGTTAGGCTTCGCTTCCCGATAGTTCGGCTTTCATCTGGCAGCTACGGGCCAAAGTCGCCAAACAAGTGCCCAAGTTGGGCTTCGCTTCCCGATAGTTCGGCTTTCATCTGGCAGCTACGGGCCAAAGTCGCCAAACGAGTGTCAAAGTTAGGCTTCGCTTCCCGATAGTTCGGCTTTCATCTGGCAGCTACGGGCCAAAGTCGCCAAACAAGTGCCCAAGTTAGGCTTCGCTTCCCGATAGTTCGGCTTTCATCTGGCAGCTACGGGCCAAAGTCGCCAAACGAGTGCCAAAGTTAGGCTTCACTTCCCGATAGTTCGGCTTTCATCTGGCAGCTACGGGCCAAAGCCGCCAAACGAGTGCCAAAGTTAGGCTTCGCTTCCCGATAGTTCGGCTTTCATCTGGCAGCTACGGGCCAAAGTCGCCAAACAAGTGCCCAAGTTAGGCTTCGCTTCCCGATAGTTCGGCTTTCATCTGGCAGCTACGGGCCAAAGTCGCCAAACAAGTGCCCAAGTTGGGCTTCACTTCCCGATAGTTCGGCTTTCATCTGGCAGCTAGGGGCCAAAGTCGCCAAACAAGTGCCCAAGTTAGGCTTCGCTTCCCGATAGTTCCGCTTTCATCTGGCAGCTACGGGCCAAAGTCGCCAAACGAGTGCCAAAGTTAGGCTTCGCTTCCCGATAGTTCGGCTTTCATCTGGCAGCTACGGGCCAAAGTCGCCAAACAAGTGCCCAAGTTAGGCTTCGCTTCCCGATAGTTCGGCTTTCATCTGGCAGCTACGGGCCAAAGTCGCCAAACGAGTGCCAAAGTTAGGCTTCGCTTCCCGATAGTTCGGCTTTCATCTGGCAGCTACGGGCCAAAGCCGCCAAACGAGTGCCGAAGTTAGGCTTCGCTTCCCGATAGTTCGGCTTTCATCTGGCAGCTACGGGCCAAAGTCGCCAAACGAGTGCCAAAGTTAGGCTTCGCTTCCCGATAGTTCGGCTTTCATCTGGCAGCTACGGGCCAAAGTCGCCAAACAAGTGCCCAAGTTAGGCTTCGCTTCCCGATAGTTCGGCTTTCATCTGGCAGCTACGGGCCAAAGTCGCCAAACGAGTACCCAAGTTAGGTTTCGCTTCCCGATAGTTCGGCTTTCAACTGGCAGCTACGGGCCAAAGTCGCCAAACGAGTGCCAAAGTTAGGCTTCGCTTCCCGATAGTTCGGCTTTCATCTGGCAGCTACGGGCCAAAGTCGCCAAACAAGTGCCCAAGTTAGGCTTCGCTTCCCGATAGTTCGGCTTTCATCTGGCAGCTACGTGCCAAAGTCGCCAAACAAGTGCCCAAGTTAGGCTTCGCTTCCCGATAGTTCGGCTTTCATCTGGCAGCTACGGGCCAAAGTCGCCAAACAAGTGCCCAAGTTAGGCTTCGCTTCCCGATAGTTCGGCTTTCATCTGGCAGCTACGGGCCAAAGTCGCAAAACGAGTGCCCAAGTTAGGCTTCGCTTCCCGATAGTTCGGCTTTCATCTGGCAGCTACGTGCCAGTCGCCAAACAAGTGCCCAAGTTAGGCTTCGCTTCCCGATAGTTCGGCTTTCATCTGGCAGCTACGGGCCAAAGTCGCCAAACGAGTGCCCAAGTTAGGCTTCGCTTCCCGATAGTTCGGCTTTCATCTGGCAGCTACGGGCCAAAGTCGCCAAACGAGTGCTTAAGTTAGGCTTCGCTTCCCGATAGTTCGGCTTTCATCTGGCAGCTACGAGCCAAAGTCGCCAAACAAGTGCCCAAGTTAGGCTTCGCTTCCCGATAGTTCGGCTTTCATCTGGCAGCTACGGGCCAAAGTCGCCAAACGAGTGCCAAAGTTAGGCTTCGCTTCCCGATAGTTCGGCTTTCATCTGGCAGCTACGGGCCAAAGTCGCCAAACAAATGCCCAAGTTAGGCTTCGCTTCCCGATAGTTCGGCTTTCATCTGGCAGCTACGGGCCAAAGTCGTCAAACGAGTGCCAAAGTTAGGCTTCGCTTCCCGATAGTTCGGCTTTCATCTGGCAGCTACGGGCCAAAGTCGCCAAACAAGTGCCCAAGTTAGGCTTCGCTTCCCGATAGTTCGGCTTTCATCTGGCAGCTACGGGCCAAAGTCGCCAAACAAGTGCCCAAGTTAGGCTTCGCTTCCCGATAGTTCGGCTTTCATCTGGTAGCTACGGGCCAAAGTCGCCAAACGAGTGCCCAAGTTAGGCTTCGCTTCCCGATAGTTCGGCTTTCATCTGGCAGCTACGGGCCAACGTCGCCAAACGAGTGCCAAAGTTAGGCTTCGCGTCCCGTTAGTTCGGCTTTCATCTGGCAGCTACGGGGCAAAGTCGCCAAACAAGTGCCCAAGTTAGGCTTCGCTTCCCGATAGTTCGGCTTTCATCTGGCAGCTACGGGACAAAGTCGCCAAACGAGTGCCCAAGTTAGGCTTCGCTTCCCGATAGTTCGGCTTTCATCTGGCAACTACGGGCCAAAGTCGCCAAACGAGTGCCCAAGTTAGGCTTCGCTTCCCGATAGTTCGGCTTTCATCTGGCAGCTACGGGCCAAAGTCGCCAAACGAGTGCTTAAGTTAGGCTGCGCTTCCCGATAGTTCGGCTTTCATCTGGCAGCTACGGGCCAGTCGCCAAACAAGTGCCCAAGTTAGGCTTCGCTTCCCGATAGTTCGGCTTTCATCTGGCAGCTACGGGCCAAAGTCGCCAAACGAGTGCCAAAGTTAGGCTTCGCTTCCCGATAGTTCGGCTTTCATCTGGCAGCTACGGGCCAAAGTCGCCAAACAAGTGCCCGTTAGGCTTCGCTTCCCGATAGTTCGGCTTTCATCTGGCAGCCACGGGCCAAAGTCGCCAAACAAGTGCCCAAGTTAGGCTTCGCTTCCCGGTAGTTCGGCTTTCATCTGGCAGCTACGGGCCAAAGTCGCCAAACGAGTGCCAAAGTTAGGCTTCGCTTCCCGATAGTTCGGCTTTCATCTGGCAGCTACGGGCCAAAGTCGCCAAACGAGTGC
The DNA here is from genome assembly GCF_016920785.2 of Ixodes scapularis. NCBI lineage: Eukaryota > Metazoa > Arthropoda > Arachnida > Ixodida > Ixodidae > Ixodes > Ixodes scapularis. Next base: position 77,994,656 of record NW_024609837.1, read on the forward strand.
CCAAGTTAGGCTTCGCTTCCCGATAGTTCGGCTTTTATCTGGCAGCTACGGGCCAAAGTCGCCAAACAAGTGCCCAAGTTAGGCTTCGCTTCCCGATAGTTCGGCTTTCATCTGGCAGCTACGGGCCAAAGTCGCAAAACGAGTGCCCAAGTTAGGCTTCGCTTCCCGATAGTTCGGCTTTCATCTGGCAGCTACGGGCCAAAGTCGCCAAACGAGTGCTTAAGTTAGGCTTCGCTTCCCGATAGTTCGGCGTTCATCTGGCAGCTACGGGCCAAAGTCGCCAAACAAGTGCCCAAGTTAGGCTTCGCTTCCCGATAGTTCGGCTTTCATCTGGCAGCTACGGGCCAAAGTCGCCAAACAAGTGCCCAAGTTGGGCTTCGCTTCCCGATAGTTCGGCTTTCATCTGGCAGCTAGGGGCCAAAGTCGCCAAACAAGTGCCCAAGTTAGGCTTCGCTTCCCGATAGTTCGGCTTTCATCTGGCAGCTACGGGCCAAAGTCGCCAAACGAGTGTCAAAGTTAGGCTTCGCTTCCCGATAGTTCGGCTTTCATCTGGCAGCTACGGGCCAAAGTCGCCAAACAAGTGCCCAAGTTAGGCTTCGCTTCCCGATAGTTCGGCTTTCATCTGGCAGCTACGGGCCAAAGTCGCCAAACGAGTGCCAAAGTTAGGCTTCACTTCCCGATAGTTCGGCTTTCATCTGGCAGCTACGGGCCAAAGCCGCCAAACGAGTGCCAAAGTTAGGCTTCGCTTCCCGATAGTTCGGCTTTCATCTGGCAGCTACGGGCCAAAGTCGCCAAACAAGTGCCCAAGTTAGGCTTCGCTTCCCGATAGTTCGGCTTTCATCTGGCAGCTACGGGCCAAAGTCGCCAAACAAGTGCCCAAGTTGGGCTTCGCTTCCCGATAGTTCGGCTTTCATCTGGCAGCTAGGGGCCAAAGTCGCCAAACAAGTGCCCAAGTTAGGCTTCGCTTCCCGATAGTTCCGCTTTCATCTGGCAGCTACGGGCCAAAGTCGCCAAACGAGTGCCAAAGTTAGGCTTCGCTTCCCGATAGTTCGGCTTTCATCTGGCAGCTACGGGCCAAAGTCGCCAAACAAGTGCCCAAGTTAGGCTTCGCTTCCCGATAGTTCGGCTTTCATCTGGCAGCTACGGGCCAAAGTCGCCAAACGAGTGCCAAAGTTAGGCTTCGCTTCCCGATAGTTCGGCTTTCATCTGGCAGCTACGGGCCAAAGCCGCCAAACGAGTGCCGAAGTTAGGCTTCGCTTCCCGATAGTTCGGCTTTCATCTGGCAGCTACGGGCCAAAGTCGCCAAACGAGTGCCAAAGTTAGGCTTCGCTTCCCGATAGTTCGGCTTTCATCTGGCAGCTACGGGCCAAAGTCGCCAAACAAGTGCCCAAGTTAGGCTTCGCTTCCCGATAGTTCGGCTTTCATCTGGCAGCTACGGGCCAAAGTCGCCAAACGAGTACCCAAGTTAGGTTTCGCTTCCCGATAGTTCGGCTTTCAACTGGCAGCTACGGGCCAAAGTCGCCAAACGAGTGCCAAAGTTAGGCTTCGCTTCCCGATAGTTCGGCTTTCATCTGGCAGCTACGGGCCAAAGTCGCCAAACAAGTGCCCAAGTTAGGCTTCGCTTCCCGATAGTTCGGCTTTCATCTGGCAGCTACGTGCCAAAGTCGCCAAACAAGTGCCCAAGTTAGGCTTCGCTTCCCGATAGTTCGGCTTTCATCCGGCAGCTACGGGCCAAAGTCGCCAAACAAGTGCCCAAGTTAGGCTTCGCTTCCCGATAGTTCGGCTTTCATCTGGCAGCTACGGGCCAAAGTCGCAAAACGAGTGCCCAAGTTAGGCTTCGCTTCCCGATAGTTCGGCTTTCATCTGGCAGCTACGTGCCAGTCGCCAAACAAGTGCCCAAGTTAGGCTTCGCTTCCCGATAGTTCGGCTTTCATCTGGCAGCTACGGGCCAAAGTCGCCAAACGAGTGCCCAAGTTAGGCTTCGCTTCCCGATAGTTCGGCTTTCATCTGGCAGCTACGGGCCAAAGTCGCCAAACGAGTGCTTAAGTTAGGCTTCGCTTCCCGATAGTTCGGCTTTCATCTGGCAGCTACGAGCCAAAGTCGCCAAACAAGTGCCCAAGTTAGGCTTCGCTTCCCGATAGTTCGGCTTTCATCTGGCAGCTACGGGCCAAAGTCGCCAAACGAGTGCCAAAGTTAGGCTTCGCTTCCCGATAGTTCGGCTTTCATCTGGCAGCTACGGGCCAAAGTCGCCAAACAAATGCCCAAGTTAGGCTTCGCTTCCCGATAGTTCGGCTTTCATCTGGCAGCTACGGGCCAAAGTCGTCAAACGAGTGCCAAAGTTAGGCTTCGCTTCCCGATAGTTCGGCTTTCATCTGGCAGCTACGGGCCAAAGTCGCCAAACAAGTGCCCAAGTTAGGCTTCGCTTCCCGATAGTTCGGCTTTCATCTGGTAGCTACGGGCCAAAGTCGCCAAACGAGTGCCCAAGTTAGGCTTCGCTTCCCGATAGTTCGGCTTTCATCTGGCAGCTACGGGCCAACGTCGCCAAACGAGTGCCAAAGTTAGGCTTCGCGTCCCGTTAGTTCGGCTTTCATCTGGCAGCTACGGGGCAAAATCGCCAAACAAGTGCCCAAGTTAGGCTTCGCTTCCCGATAGTTCGGCTTTCATCTGGCAGCTACGGGACAAAGTCGCCAAACGAGTGCCCAAGTTAGGCTTCGCTTCCCGATAGTTCGGCTTTCATCTGGCAACTACGGGCCAAAGTCGCCAAACGAGTGCCCAAGTTAGGCTTCGCTTCCCGATAGTTCGGCTTTCATCTGGCAGCTACGGGCCAAAGTCGCCAAACGAGTGCTTAAGTTAGGCTTCGCTTCCCGATAGTTCGGCTTTCATCTGGCAGCTACGGGCCAGTCGCCAAACAAGTGCCCAAGTTAGGCTTCGCTTCCCGATAGTTCGGCTTTCATCTGGCAGCTACGGGCCAAAGTCGCCAAACGAGTGCCAAAGTTAGGCTTCGCTTCCCGATAGTTCGGCTTTCATCTGGCAGCTACGGGCCAAAGTCGCCAAACAAGTGCCCAAGTTAGGCTTCGCTTCCCGATAGTTCGGCTTTCATCTGGCAGCTACGGGCCAAAGTCGCCAAACGAGTGCCAAAGTTAGGCTTCGCTTCCCGATAGTTCGGCTTTCATCTGGCAGCTACGGGCCAAAGTCGCCAAACAAGTGCCCGTTAGGCTTCGCTTCCCGATAGTTCGGCTTTCATCTGGCAGCCACGGGCCAAAGTCGCCAAACAAGTGCCCAAGTTAGGCTTCGCTTCCCGGTAGTTCGGCTTTCATCTGGCAGCTACGGGCCAAAGTCGCCAAACGAGTGCCAAAGTTAGGCTTCGCTTCCCGATAGTTCGGCTTTCATCTGGCAGCTACGGGCCAAAGTCGCCAAACGAGTGCCCAAGTTAGGCTTCGCTTCCCGATAGTTCGGCTTTCATCTGGCAGCTACGGGCCAAAGTCGCCAAACAAGTGCCCAAGTTAGGCTTCGCTTCCCGATAGTTCGGCTTTCATCTGGCAGCTACGGGCCAAAGTCGCAAAACGAGTGCCCAAGTTAGGCTTCGCTTCCCGATAGTTCGGCTTTCATCTGGCAGCTACGGGCCAAAGTCGCCAAACGAGTGCTTAAGTTAGGCTTCGCTTCCCGATAGTTCGGCGTTCATCTGGCAGCTACGGGCCAAAGTCGCCAAACAAGTGCCCAAGTTAGGCTTCGCTTCCCGATAGTTCGGCTTTCATCTGGCAGCTACGGGCCAAAGTCGCCAAACAAGTGCCCAAGTTGGGCTTCGCTTCCCGATAGTTCGGCTTTCATCTGGCAGCTAGGGGCCAAAGTCGCCAAACAAGTGCCCAAGTTAGGCTTCGCTTCCCGATAGTTCGGCTTTCATCTGGCAGCTACGGGCCAAAGTCGCCAAACGAGTGTCAAAGTTAGGCTTCGCTTCCCGATAGTTCGGCTTTCATCTGGCAGCTACGGGCCAAAGTCGCCAAACAAGTGCCCAAGTTAGGCTTCGCTTCCCGATAGTTCGGCTTTCATCTGGCAGCTACGGGCCAAAGTCGCCAAACGAGTGCCAAAGTTAGGCTTCACTTCCCGATAGTTCGGCTTTCATCTGGCAGCTACGGGCCAAAGCCGCCAAACGAGTGCCAAAGTTAGGCTTCGCTTCCCGATAGTTCGGCTTTCATCTGGCAGCTACGGGCCAAAGTCGCCAAACAAGTGCCCAAGTTAGGCTTCGCTTCCCGATAGTTCGGCTTTCATCTGGCAGCTACGGGCCAAAGTCGCCAAACGAGTGCCCAAGTTAGGTTTCGCTTCCCGATAGTTCGGCTTTCATCTGGCAGCTACGGGCCAAAGTCGCCAAACGAGTGCTTAAGTTAGGCTTCGCTTCCCGATAGTTCGGCTTTCAACTGGCAGCTACGGGCCAAAGTCGCCAAACGAGTGCCAAAGTTAGGCTTCGCTTCCCGATAGTTCGGCTTTCATCTGGCAGCTACGGGCCAAAGTCGCCAAACAAGTGCCCAAGTTAGGCTTCGCTTCCCGATAGTTCGGCTTTCAACTGGCAGCTACGGGCCAAAGTCCCCAAACGAGTGCCAAAGTTAGGCTTCGCTTCCCGATAGTTCGGCTTTCATCTGGCAGCTACGGGCCAAAGTCGCCAAACAAGTGCCCAAGTTAGGCTTCGCTTCCCGATAGTTCGGCTTTCATCTGGCAGCTACGTGCCAAAGTCGCCAAACAAGTGCCCAAGTTAGGCTTCGCTTCCCGATAGTTCGGCTTTCATCTGGCAGCTACGGGCCAAAGTCGCCAAACAAGTGCCCAAGTTAGGCTTCGCTTCCCTATAGTTCGGCTTTCATCTGGCAGCTACGGGCCAAAGTCGCAAAACGAGTGCCCAAGTTAGGCTTCGCTTCCCGATAGTTCGGCTTTCATCTGGCAGCTACGTGCCAAAGTCGCCAAACAAGTGCCCAAGTTAGGCTTCGCTTCCCGATAGTTCGGCTTTCATCTGGCAGCTACGGGCCAAAGTCGCCAAACGAGTGCCCAAGTTAGGCTTCGCTTCCCGATAGTTCGGCTTTCATCTGGCAGCTACGGGCCAAAGTCGCCGAACGAGTGCTTAAGTTAGGCTTCGCTTCCCGATAGTTCGGCTTTCATCTGGCAGCTACGGGCCAAAGTCGCCAAACAAGTGCCCAAGTTAGGCTTCGCTTCCCGATAGTTCGGCTTTCATCTGGCAGCTACGGGCCAAAGTCGCCAAACGAGTGCCAAAGTTAGGCTTCGCTTCCCGATAGTTCGGCTTTCATCTGGCAGCTACGGGCCAAAGTCGCCAAACAAGTGTCCAAGTTAGGCTTCGCTTCCCGATAGTTCGGCTTTCATCTGGGAGCTACGGGCCAAAGTCGCCAAACAAGTGCCCAAGTTGGGGTTCGCTTCCCGATAGTTCGGCTTTCATCTGGCAGCTACGGGCCAAAGTCGCCAAACAAGTGCCCAAGTTAGGCTTCGCTTCCCGATAGTTCGGCTTTCATCTGGCAGCTACGGGCCAAAGTCGCCAAACGAGTGCCAAAGTTAGGCTTCGCTTCCCGATAGTTCGGCTTTCATCTGGCAGCTACGGGCCAAAGTCGCCAAGCAAGTGCCCAAGTTAGGCTTCGCTTCCCGAAAGTTCGGCTTTCATCTGGCAGCTACGCGCCAAAGTCGCCAAACGAGTGCCAAAGTTAGGCTTCGCTTCCCGATAGTTCGGCTTTCATCTGGCAGCTACGGGCCAAAGTCGCCAAACGAGTGCCAAAGTTAGGCTTCGCTTCCCGATAGTTCGGCTTTCATCTGGCAGCTACGGGCCAAAGTCGCCAAACGAGTGCCAAAGTTAGGCTTCGCTTCCCGATAGTTCGGCTTTCATCTGGCAGCTACGGGCCAAAGTCGCCAAACGAGTGCCCAAGTTAGGCTTCGCTTCCCGATAGTTGGGCTTTCATCTGGCAGCTACGGGCCAAAGTCGCCAAACGAGTGCTTCAGTTAGGCTTCGCTTCCCGATAGTTCGGCTTTCATCTGGCAGCTACGGGCCAAAGTCGCCAAACAAGTGCCCAAGTTAGGCTTCGCTTCCCGATAGTTCGGCTTTCATCTGGCAGCTACGGGCCAAAGTCGCCAAACGAGTGCCAAAGTTAGGCTTCGCTTCCCGATAGTTCGGCTTTCATCAGGCAGCTACGGGCCAAAGTCGCCAAACAAGTGCCCAAGTTAGGCTTCGCTTCCCGATAGTTCGGCTTTCATCTGGCAGCTACGGGCCAAAGTCGTCAAACGAGTGCCAAAGTTAGGCTTCGCTTCCCGATAGTTCGGCTTTCATCTGGCAGCTACGGGCCAAAGTCGCCAAACAAGTGCCCAAGTTAGGCTTCGCTTCCCGATAGTTCGGCTTTCATCTGGCAGCTACGGGCCAAAGTCGCCAAACGAGTGCCCAAGTTAGGCTTCGCTTCCCGATAGTTCGGCTTTCATCTGGTAGCTACGGGCCAAAGTCGCCAAACGAGTGCCCAAGTTAGGCTTCGCTTCCCGATAGTTCGGCTTTCATCTGGCAGCTACGGGCCAAAGTCGCCAAACGAGTGCCAAAGTTAGGCTTCGCGTCCCGTTAGTTCGGCTTTCATCTGGCAGCTACGGGCCAAAGTCGCCAAACAAGTGCCCAAGTTAGGCTTCGCTTCCCGATAGTTCGGCTTTCATCTGGCAGCTACGGGCCAAAGTCGCCAAACGAGTGCCCAAGTTAGGCTTCGCTTCCCGATAGTTCGGCTTTCATCTGGCAGCTACGGGCCAAAGTCGCCAAACGAGTGCCCAAGTTAGGCTTCGCTTCCCGATAGTTCGGCTTTCATCTGGCAGCTACGGGCCAAAGTCGCCAAACGAGTGCTTAAGTTAGGCTTCGCTTCCCGATAGTTCGGCTTTCATCTGGCAGCTACGGGCCAGTCGCCAAACAAGTGCCCAAGTTAGGCTTCGCTTCCCGATAGTTCGGCTTTCATCTGGCAGCTACGGGCCAAAGTCGCCAAACGAGTGCCCAAGTTAGGCTTCGCTTCCCGATAGTTCGGCTTTCATCTGGCAGCTACGGGCCAAAGTCGCCAAACGAGTGCCAAAGTTAGGCTTCGCGTCCCGTTAGTTCGGCTTTCATCTGGCAGCTACGGGCCAAAGTCGCCAAACAAGTGCCCAAGTTAGGCTTCGCTTCCCGATAGTTCGGCTTTCATCTGGCAGCTACGGGCCAAAGTCGCCAAACGAGTGCCCAAGTTAGGCTTCGCTTCCCGATAGTTCGGCTTTCATCTGGCAGCTACGGGCCAAAGTCGCCAAACGAGTGCCCAAGTTAGGCTTCGCTTCCCGATAGTTTGGCTTTCATCTGGCAGCTACGGGCCAAAGTCGCCAAACGAGTGCTTAAGTTAGGCTTCGCTTCCCGATAGTTCGGCTTTCATCTGGCAGCTACGGGCCAGTCGCCAAACAAGTGCCAAAGTTAGGCTTCGCTTCCCGATAGTTCGGCTTTCATCTGGCAGCTACGGGCCAAAGTCGCCAAACGAGTGCCCGTTAGGCTTCGCTTCCCGATAGTTCGGCTTTCATCTGGCAGCCACGGGCCAAAGTCGCCAAACAAGTGCCCAAGTTAGGCTTCGCTTCCCGGTATTTCGGCTTTCATCTGGCAGCTACGGGCCAAAGTCGCCAAACGAGTGCCAAAGTTAGGCTTCGCTTCCCGATAGTTCGGCTTTCATCTGGCAGCTACGGGCCAAAGTCGCCAAACGAGTGCCCAAGTTAGGCTTCGCTTCCCGATAGTTCGGCTTTCATCTGGCAGCTACGGGCCAAAGTCGCCAAACAAGTGCCCAAGTTAGGCTTCTCTTCCCGATAGTTCGGCTTTCATCTGGCAGCTACGGGCCAAAGTCGCAAAACAAGTGCCCAAGTTAGGCTTCGCTTCCCGATAGTTCGGCTTTCATCTGGCAGCTACGGGCCAAAGTCGCCAAACGAGTGCTTAAGTTAGGCTTCGCTTCCCGATAGTTCGGCGTTCATCTGGCAGCTACGGGCCAAAGTCGCCAAACAAGTGCCCAAGTTAGGCTTCGCTTCCCGATCGTTCGGCTTTCATCTGGCAGCTACGGGCCAAAGTCGCAAACAAGTGCAAAAGTTGGGCTTCGCTTCCCGATAGTTCGGCTTTCATCTGGCAGCTAGGGGCCAAAGTCGCCAAACAAGTGCCCAAGTTAGGCTTCGCTTCCCGATAGTTCGGCTTTCATCTGGCAGCTACGGGCCAAAGTCGCCAAACGAGTGTCAAAGTTAGGCTTCGCTTCCCGATAGTTCGGCTTTCATCTGGCAGCTACGGGCCAAAGTCGCCAAACAAGTGCCCAAGTTAGGCTTCGCTTCCCGATAGTTCGGCTTTCATCTGGCAGCTACGGGCCAAAGTCGCCAAACGAGTGCCAAAGTTAGGCTTCACTTCCCGATAGTTCGGCTTTCATCTGGCAGCTACGGGCCAAAGCCGCCAAACGAGTGCCAAAGTTAGGCTTCGCTTCCCGATAGTTCGGCTTTCATCTGGCAGCTACGGGCCAAAGTCGCCAAACAAGTGCCCAAGTTAGGCTTCGCTTCCCGATAGTTCGGCTTTCATCTGGCAGCTACGGGCCAAAGTCGCCAAACGAGTGCCCAAGTTAGGTTTCGCTTCCCGATAGTTCGGCTTTCATCTGGCAGCTACGGGCCAAAGTCGCCAAACGAGTGCTTAAGTTAGGCTTCGCTTCCCGATAGTTCGGCTTTCAACTGGCAGCTACGGGCCAAAGTCGCCAAACGAGTGCCAAAGTTAGGCTTCGCTTCCCGATAGTTCGGCTTTCATCTGGCAGCTACGGGCCAAAGTCGCCAAACAAGTGCCCAAGTTAGGCTTCGCTTCCCGATAGTTCGGCTTTCAACTGGCAGCTACGGGCCAAAGTCCCCAAACGAGTGCCAAAGTTAGGCTTCGCTTCCCGATAGTTCGGCTTTCATCTGGCAGCTACGGGCCAAAGTCGCCAAACAAGTGCCCAAGTTAGGCTTCGCTTCCCGATAGTTCGGCTTTCATCTGGCAGCTACGTGCCAAAGTCGCCAAACAAGTGCCCAAGTTAGGCTTCGCTTCCCGATAGTTCGGCTTTCATCTGGCAGCTACGGGCCAAAGTCGCCAAACAAGTGCCCAAGTTAGGCTTCGCTTCCCTATAGTTCGGCTTTCATCTGGCAGCTACGGGCCAAAGTCGCAAAACGAGTGCCCAAGTTAGGCTTCGCTTCCCGATAGTTCGGCTTTCATCTGGCAGCTACGTGCCAAAGTCGCCAAACAAGTGCCCAAGTTAGGCTTCGCTTCCCGATAGTTCGGCTTTCATCTGGCAGCTACGGGCCAAAGTCGCCAAACGAGTGCCCAAGTTAGGCTTCGCTTCCCGATAGTTCGGCTTTCATCTGGCAGCTACGGGCCAAAGTCGCCGAACGAGTGCTTAAGTTAGGCTTCGCTTCCCGATAGTTCGGCTTTCATCTGGCAGCTACGGGCCAAAGTCGCCAAACAAGTGCCCAAGTTAGGCTTCGCTTCCCGATAGTTCGGCTTTCATCTGGCAGCTACGGGCCAAAGTCGCCAAACGAGTGCCAAAGTTAGGCTTCGCTTCCCGATAGTTCGGCTTTCATCTGGCAGCAACGGGCCAAAGTCGCCAAGCAAGTGCCCAAGTTAGGCTTCGCTTCCCGAAAGTTCGGCTTTCATCTGGCAGCTACGCGCCAAAGTCGCCAAACGAGTGCCAAAGTTAGGCTTCGCTTCCCGATAGTTCGGCTTTCATCTGGCAGCTACGGGCCAAAGTCGCCAAACGAGTGCCAAAGTTAGGCTTCGCTTCCCGATAGTTCGGCTTTCATCTGGCAGCTACGGGCCAAAGTCGCCAAACGAGTGCCAAAGTTAGGCTTCGCTTCCCGATAGTTCGGCTTTCATCTGGCAGCTACGGGCCAAAGTCGCCAAACGAGTGCCCAAGTTAGGCTTCGCTTCCCGATAGTTGGGCTTTCATCTGGCAGCTACGGGCCAAAGTCGCCAAACGAGTGCTTCAGTTAGGCTTCGCTTCCCGATAGTTCGGCTTTCATCTGGCAGCTACGGGCCAAAGTCGCCAAACAAGTGCCCAAGTTAGGCTTCGCTTCCCGATAGTTCGGCTTTCATCTGGCAGCTACGGGCCAAAGTCGCCAAACGAGTGCCAAAGTTAGGCTTCGCTTCCCGATAGTTCGGCTTTCATCAGGCAGCTACGGGCCAAAGTCGCCAAACAAGTGCCCAAGTTAGGCTTCGCTTCCCGATAGTTCGGCTTTCATCTGGCAGCTACGGGCCAAAGTCGTCAAACGAGTGCCAAAGTTAGGCTTCGCTTCCCGATAGTTCGGCTTTCATCTGGCAGCTACGGGCCAAAGTCGCCAAACAAGTGCCCAAGTTAGGCTTCGCTTCCCGATAGTTCGGCTTTCATCTGGCAGCTACGGGCCAAAGTCGCCAAACGAGTGCCCAAGTTAGGCTTCGCTTCCCGATAGTTCGGCTTTCATCTGGTAGCTACGGGCCAAAGTCGCCAAACGAGTGCCCAAGTTAGGCTTCGCTTCCCGATAGTTCGGCTTTCATCTGGCAGCTACGGGCCAAAGTCGCCAAACGAGTGCCAAAGTTAGGCTTCGCGTCCCGTTAGTTCGGCTTTCATCTGGCAGCTACGGGCCAAAGTCGCCAAACAAGTGCCCAAGTTAGGCTTCGCTTCCCGATAGTTCGGCTTTCATCTGGCAGCTACGGGCCAAAGTCGCCAAACGAGTGCCCAAGTTAGGCTTCGCTTCCCGATAGTTCGGCTTTCATCTGGCAGCTACGGGCCAAAGTCGCCAAACGAGTGCCCAAGTTAGGCTTCGCTTCCCGATAGTTCGGCTTTCATCTGGCAGCTACGGGCCAAAGTCGCCAAACGAGTGCTTAAGTTAGGCTTCGCTTCCCGATAGTTCGGCTTTCATCTGGCAGCTACGGGCCAGTCGCCAAACAAGTGCCCAAGTTAGGCTTCGCTTCCCGATAGTTCGGCTTTCATCTGGCAGCTACGGGCCAAAGTCGCCAAACGAGTGCCCAAGTTAGGCTTCGCTTCCCGATAGTTCGGCTTTCATCTGGCAGCTACGGGCCAAAGTCGCCAAACGAGTGCCAAAGTTAGGCTTCGCGTCCCGTTAGTTCGGCTTTCATCTGGCAGCTACGGGCCAAAGTCGCCAAACAAGTGCCCAAGTTAGGCTTCGCTTCCCGATAGTTCGGCTTTCATCTGGCAGCTACGGGCCAAAGTCGCCAAACGAGTGCCCAAGTTAGGCTTCGCTTCCCGATAGTTCGGCTTTCATCTGGCAGCTACGGGCCAAAGTCGCCAAACGAGTGCCCAAGTTAGGCTTCGCTTCCCGATAGTTTGGCTTTCATCTGGCAGCTACGGGCCAAAGTCGCCAAACGAGTGCTTAAGTTAGGCTTCGCTTCCCGATAGTTCGGCTTTCATCTGGCAGCTACGGGCCAGTCGCCAAACAAGTGCCAAAGTTAGGCTTCGCTTCCCGATAGTTCGGCTTTCATCTGGCAGCTACGGGCCAAAGTCGCCAAACGAGTGCCCGTTAGGCTTCGCTTCCCGATAGTTCGGCTTTCATCTGGCAGCCACGGGCCAAAGTCGCCAAACAAGTGCCCAAGTTAGGCTTCGCTTCCCGGTATTTCGGCTTTCATCTGGCAGCTACGGGCCAAAGTCGCCAAACGAGTGCCAAAGTTAGGCTTCGCTTCCCGATAGTTCGGCTTTCATCTGGCAGCTACGGGCCAAAGTCGCCAAACGAGTGCCCAAGTTAGGCTTCGCTTCCCGATAGTTCGGCTTTCATCTGGCAGCTACGGGCCAAAGTCGCCAAACAAGTGCCCAAGTTAGGCTTCTCTTCCCGATAGTTCGGCTTTCATCTGGCAGCTACGGGCCAAAGTCGCAAAACAAGTGCCCAAGTTAGGCTTCGCTTCCCGATAGTTCGGCTTTCATCTGGCAGCTACGGGCCAAAGTCGCCAAACGAGTGCTTAAGTTAGGCTTCGCTTCCCGATAGTTCGGCGTTCATCTGGCAGCTACGGGCCAAAGTCGCCAAACAAGTGCCCAAGTTAGGCTTCGCTTCCCGATCGTTCGGCTTTCATCTGGCAGCTACGGGCCAAAGTCGCAAACAAGTGCAAAAGTTGGGCTTCGCTTCCCGATAGTTCGGCTTTCATCTGGCAGCTAGGGGCCAAAGTCGCCAAACAAGTGCCCAAGTTAGGCTTCGCTTCCCGATAGTTCGGCTTTCATCTGGCAGCTACGGGCCAAAGTCGCCAAACGAGTGTCAAAGTTAGGCTTCGCTTCCCGATAGTTCGGCTTTCATCTGGCAGCTACGGGCCAAAGTCGCCAAACAAGTGCCCAAGTTAGGCTTCGCTTCCCGATAGTTCGGCTTTCATCTGGCAGCTACGGGCCAAAGTCGCCAAACGAGTGCCAAAGTTAGGCTTCGCTTCCCGATAGTTCGGCTTTCATCTGGCAGCTACGGGCCAAAGCCGCCAAACGAGTGCCAAAGTTAGGCTTCGCTTCCCGATAGTTCGGCTTTCATCTGGCAGCTATTGGCCAAAGTCGCCAAACAAGTGCCCAAGTTAGGCTTCGCTTCCCGATAGTTCGGCTTTCATCTGGCAGCTACGGGCCAAAGTCGCAAAACGAGTGCCCAAGTTAGGCTTCGCTTCCCGATAGTTCGGCTTTCATCTGGCAGCTACGGGCCAAAGTCGCCAAACGAGTGCTTAAGTTAGGCTTCGCTTCCCGATAGTTCGGCTTTCAACTGGCAGCTACGGGCCAAAGTCGCCAAACGAGTGCCAAAGTTAGGCTTCGCTTCCCGATAGTTCGGCTTTCATCTGGCAGCTACGGGCCAAAGTCGCCAAACAAGTGCCCAAGATAGGCTTCGCTTCCCGATAGTTCGGCTTTCAACTGGCAGCTACGGGCCAAAGTCCCCAAACGAGTGCCAAAGTTAGGCTTCGCTTCCCGATAATTCGGCTTTCATCTGGCAGCTACGGGCCAAAGTCGCCAAACGAGTGCCCAAGTTAGGCTTCGCTTCCCGATAGTTCGGCTTTCATCTGGCAGCTACGGGACAAAGTCGCCAAACGAGTGCCCAAGTTAGGCTTCGCTTCCCGATAGTTCGGCTTTCATCTGGCAGCTACGGGACAAAGTCGCCAAACGAGTGCCCAAGTTAGGCTTCGCTTCCCGATAGTTCGGCTTTCATCTGGCAACTACGGGCCAAAGTCGCCAAACGAGTGCCCAAGTTAGGCTTCGCTTCCCGATAGTTCGGCTTTCATCTGGCAGCTACGGGCCAAAGTCGCCAAACGAGTGCTTAAGTTAGGCTTCGCTTCCCGATAGTTCGGCTTTCATCTGGCAGCTACGGGCCAGTCGCCAAACAAGTGCCCAAGTTAGGCTTCGCTTCCCGATAGTTCGGCTTTCATCTGGCAGCTACGGGCCAAAGTCGCCAAACGAGTGCCAAAGTTAGGCTTCGCTTCCCGATAGTTCGGCTTTCATCTGGCAGCTACGGGCCAAAGTCGCCAAACAAGTGCCCAAGTTAGGCTTCGCTTCCCGATAGTTCGGCTTTCATCTGGCAGCTACGGGCCAAAGTCGCCAAACGAGTGCCAAAGTTAGGCTTCGCTTCCCGATAGTTCGGCTTTCATCTGGCAGCTACGGGCCAAAGTCGCCAAACAAGTGCCCGTTAGGCTTCGCTTCCCGATAGTTCGGCTTTCATCTGGCAGCCACGGGCCAAAGTCGCCAAACAAGTGCCCAAGTTAGGCTTCGCTTCCCGGTAGTTCGGCTTTCATCTGGCAGCTACGGGCCAAAGTCGCCAAACGAGTGCCAAAGTTAGGCTTCGCTTCCCGATAGTTCGGCTTTCATCTGGCAGCTACGGGCCAAAGTCGCCAAACGAGTGCCCAAGTTAGGCTTCGCTTCCCGATAGTTCGGCTTTCATCTGGCAGCTACGGGCCAAAGTCGCCAAACAAGTGCCCAAGTTAGGCTTCGCTTCCCGATAGTTCGGCTTTCATCTGGCAGCTACGGGCCAAAGTCGCAAAACGAGTGCCCAAGTTAGGCTTCGCTTCCCGATAGTTCGGCTTTCATCTGGCAGCTACGGGCCAAAGTCGCCAAACGAGTGCTTAAGTTAGGCTTCGCTTCCCGATAGTTCGGCGTTAATCTGGCAGCTACGGGCCAAAGTCGCCAAACAAGTGCCCAAGTTAGGCTTCGCTTCCCGATAGTTCGGCTTTCATCTGGCAGCTACGGGCCAAAGTCGCCAAACAAGTGCCCAAGTTGGGCTTCGCTTCCCGATAGTTCGGCTTTCATCTGGCAGCTACGGGCCAAAGTCGCCAAACGAGTGCTTAAGTTAGGCTTCGCTTCCCGATAGTTCGGCTTTCAACTGGCAGCTACGGGCCAAAGTCGCCAAACGAGTGCCAAAGTTAGGCTTCGCTTCCCGATAGTTCGGCTTTCATCTGGCAGCTACGGGCCAAAGTCGCCAAACAAGTGCCCAAGATAGGCTTCGCTTCCCGATAGTTCGGCTTTCAACTGGCAGCTACGGGCCAAAGTCCCCAAACGAGTGCCAAAGTTAGGCTTCGCTTCCCGATAATTCGGCTTTCATCTGGCAGCTACGGGCCAAAGTCGCCAAACGAGTGCCCAAGTTAGGCTTCGCTTCCCGATAGTTCGGCTTTCATCTGGCAGCTACGGGACAAAGTCGCCAAACGAGTGCCCAAGTTAGGCTTCGCTTCCCGATAGTTCGGCTTTCATCTGGCAGCTACGGGACAAAGTCGCCAAACGAGTGCCCAAGTTAGGCTTCGCTTCCCGATAGTTCGGCTTTCATCTGGCAACTACGGGCCAAAGTCGCCAAACGAGTGCCCAAGTTAGGCTTCGCTTCCCGATAGTTCGGCTTTCATCTGGCAGCTACGGGCCAAAGTCGCCAAACGAGTGCTTAAGTTAGGCTTCGCTTCCCGATAGTTCGGCTTTCATCTGGCAGCTACGGGCCAGTCGCCAAACAAGTGCCCAAGTTAGGCTTCGCTTCCCGATAGTTCGGCTTTCATCTGGCAGCTACGGGCCAAAGTCGCCAAACGAGTGCCAAAGTTAGGCTTCGCTTCCCGATAGTTCGGCTTTCATCTGGCAGCTACGGGCCAAAGTCGCCAAACAAGTGCCCAAGTTAGGCTTCGCTTCCCGATAGTTCGGCTTTCATCTGGCAGCTACGGGCCAAAGTCGCCAAACGAGTGCCAAAGTTAGGCTTCGCTTCCCGATAGTTCGGCTTTCATCTGGCAGCTACGGGCCAAAGTCGCCAAACAAGTGCCCGTTAGGCTTCGCTTCCCGATAGTTCGGCTTTCATCTGGCAGCCACGGGCCAAAGTCGCCAAACAAGTGCCCAAGTTAGGCTTCGCTTCCCGGTAGTTCGGCTTTCATCTGGCAGCTACGGGCCAAAGTCGCCAAACGAGTGCCAAAGTTAGGCTTCGCTTCCCGATAGTTCGGCTTTCATCTGGCAGCTACGGGCCAAAGTCGCCAAACGAGTGCCCAAGTTAGGCTTCGCTTCCCGATAGTTCGGCTTTCATCTGGCAGCTACGGGCCAAAGTCGCCAAACAAGTGCCCAAGTTAGGCTTCGCTTCCCGATAGTTCGGCTTTCATCTGGCAGCTACGGGCCAAAGTCGCAAAACGAGTGCCCAAGTTAGGCTTCGCTTCCCGATAGTTCGGCTTTCATCTGGCAGCTACGGGCCAAAGTCGCCAAACGAGTGCTTAAGTTAGGCTTCGCTTCCCGATAGTTCGGCGTTAATCTGGCAGCTACGGGCCAAAGTCGCCAAACAAGTGCCCAAGTTAGGCTTCGCTTCCCGATAGTTCGGCTTTCATCTGGCAGCTACGGGCCAAAGTCGCCAAACAAGTGCCCAAGTTGGGCTTCGCTTCCCGATAGTTCGGCTTTCATCTGGCAGCTAGGGGCCAAAGTCGCCAAACAAGTGCCCAAGTTAGGCTTCGCTTCCCGATAGTTCGGCTTTCATCTGGCAGCTACGGGCCAAAGTCGCCAAACGAGTGTCAAAGTTAGGCTTCGCTTCCCGATAGTTCGGCTTTCATCTGGCAGCTACGGGCCAAAGTCGCCAAACAAGTGCCCAAGTTAGGCTTCGCTTCCCGATAGTTCGGCTTTCATCTGGCAGCTACGGGCCAAAGTCGCCAAACGAGTGCCAAAGTTAGGCTTCACTTCCCGATAGTTCGGCTTTCATCTGGCAGCTACGGGCCAAAGCCGCCAAACGAGTGCCAAAGTTAGGCTTCGCTTCCCGATAGTTCGGCTTTCATCTGGCAGCTACGGGCCAAAGTCGCCAAACAAGTGCCCAAGTTAGGCTTCGCTTCCCGATAGTTCGGCTTTCATCTGGCAGCTACGGGCCAAAGTCGCCAAACGAGTGCCCAAGTTAGGCTTCGCTTCCCGATAGTTCGGCTTTCATCTGGCAGCTACGGGCCAAAGTCGCCAAACGAGTGCTTAAGTTAGGCTTCGCTTCCCGATAGTTCGGCTTTCAACTGGCAGCTACGGGCCAAAGTCGCCAAACGAGTGCCAAAGTTAGGCTTCGCTTCCCGATAGTTCGGCTTTCATCTGGCAGCTACGGGCCAAAGTCGCCAAACAAGTGCCCAAGTTAGGCTTCGCTTCGCGATAGTTCGGCTTTCAACTGGCAGCTACGGGCCAAAGTCCCGAAACGAGTGCCAAAGTTAGGCTTCGCTTCCCGATAGTTCGGCTTTCATCTGGCAGCTACGGGCCAAAGTCGCCAAACAAGTGCCCAAGTTAGGCTTCGCTTCCCGATAGTTCGGCTTTCATCTGGCAGCTACGTGCCAAAGTCGCCAAACAAGTGCCCAAGTTAGGCTTCACTTCCCGATAGTTCGGCTTTCATCTGGCAGCTACGGGCCAAAGCCGCCAAACGAGTGCCAAAGTTAGGCTTCGCTTCCCGATAGTTCGGCTTTCATCTGGCAGCTACGGGCCAAAGTCGCCAAACAAGTGCCCAAGTTAGGCTTCGCTTCCCGATAGTTCGGCTTTCATCTGGCAGCTACGGGCCAAAGTCGCCAAACGAGTGCCCAAGTTAGGCTTCGCTTCCCGATAGTTCGGCTTTCATCTGGCAGCTACGGGCCAAAGTCGCCAAACGAGTGCCAAAGTTAGGCTTCGCGTCCCGTTAGTTCGGCTTTCATCTGGCAGCTACGGGCCAAAGTCGCCAAACAAGTGCCCAAGTTAGGCTTCGCTTCCCGATAGTTCGGCTTTCATCTGGCAGCTACGGGCCAAAGTCGCCAAACGAGTGCCCAAGTTAGGCTTCGCTTCCCGATAGTTCGGCTTTCATCTGGCAGCTACGGGCCAAAGTCGCCAAACGAGTGCCCAAGTTAGGCTTCGCTTCCCGATAGTTCGGCTTTCATCTGGCAGCTACGGGCCAAAGTCGCCAAACGAGTGCTTAAGTTAGGCTTCGCTTCCCGATAGTTCGGCTTTCATCTGGCAGCTACGGGCCAGTCGCCAAACAAGTGCCCAAGTTAGGCTTCGCTTCCCGATAGTTCGGCTTTCATCTGGCAGCTACGGGCCAAAGTCGCCAAACGAGTGCCCAAGTTAGGCTTCGCTTCCCGATAGTTCGGCTTTCATCTGGCAGCTACGGGCCAAAGTCGCCAAACGAGTGCCAAAGTTAGGCTTCGCGTCCCGTTAGTTCGGCTTTCATCTGGCAGCTACGGGCCAAAGTCGCCAAACAAGTGCCCAAGTTAGGCTTCGCTTCCCGATAGTTCGGCTTTCATCTGGCAGCTACGGGCCAAAGTCGCCAAACGAGTGCCCAAGTTAGGCTTCGCTTCCCGATAGTTCGGCTTTCATCTGGCAGCTACGGGCCAAAGTCGCCAAACGAGTGCCCAAGTTAGGCTTCGCTTCCCGATAGTTCGGCTTTCATCTGGCAGCTACGGGCCAAAGTCGCCAAACGAGTGCTTAAGTTAGGCTTCGCTTCCCGATAGTTCGGCTTTCATCTGGCAGCTACGGGCCAGTCGCCAAACAAGTGCCAAAGTTAGGCTTCGCTTCCCGATAGTTCGGCTTTCATCTGGCAGCTACGGGCCAAAGTCGCCAAACGAGTGCTTAAGTTAGGCTTCGCTTCCCGATAGTTCGGCTTTCATCTGGCAGCTACGGGCCAGTCGCCAAACAAGTGCCAAAGTTAGGCTTCGCTTCCCGATAGTTCGGCTTTCATCTGGCAGCTACGGGCCAAAGTCGCCAAACGAGTGCCCGTTAGGCTTCGCTTCCCGATAGTTCGGCTTTCATCTGGCAGCCACGGGCCAAAGTCGCCAAACAAGTGCCCAAGTTAGGCTTCGCTTCCCGGTATTTCGGCTTTCATCTGGCAGCTACGGGCCAAAGTCGCCAAACGAGTGCCAAAGTTAGGCTTCGCTTCCCGATAGTTCGGCTTTCATCTGGCAGCTACGGGCCAAAGTCGCCAAACGAGTGCCCAAGTTAGGCTTCGCTTCCCGATAGTTCGGCTTTCATCTGGCAGCTACGGGCCAAAGTCGCCAAACAAGTGCCCAAGTTAGGCTTCTCTTCCCGATAGTTCGGCTTTCATCTGGCAGCTACGGGCCAAAGTCGCAAAACAAGTGCCCAAGTTAGGCTTCGCTTCCCGATAGTTCGGCTTTCATCTGGCAGCTACGGGCCAAAGTCGCCAAACGAGTGCTTAAGTTAGGCTTCGCTTCCCGATAGTTCGGCGTTCATCTGGCAGCTACGGGCCAAAGTCGCCAAACAAGTGCCCAAGTTAGGCTTCGCTTCCCGATCGTTCGGCTTTCATCTGGCAGCTACGGGCCAAAGTCGCAAACAAGTGCAAAAGTTGGGCTTCGCTTCCCGATAGTTCGGCTTTCATCTGGCAGCTAGGGGCCAAAGTCGCCAAACAAGTGCCCAAGTTAGGCTTCGCTTCCCGATAGTTCGGCTTTCATCTGGCAGCTACGGGCCAAAGTCGCCAAACGAGTGTCAAAGTTAGGCTTCGCTTCCCGATAGTTCGGCTTTCATCTGGCAGCTACGGGCCAAAGTCGCCAAACAAGTGCCCAAGTTAGGCTTCGCTTCCCGATAGTTCGGCTTTCATCTGGCAGCTACGGGCCAAAGTCGCCAAACGAGTGCCAAAGTTAGGCTTCGCTTCCCGATAGTTCGGCTTTCATCTGGCAGCTACGGGCCAAAGCCGCCAAACGAGTGCCAAAGTTAGGCTTCGCTTCCCGATAGTTCGGCTTTCATCTGGCAGCTACGGGCCAAAGTCGCCAAACAAGTGCCCAAGTTAGGCTTCGCTTCCCGATAGTTCGGCTTTCATCTGGCAGCTACGGGCCAAAGTCGCAAAACGAGTGCCCAAGTTAGGCTTCGCTTCCCGATAGTTCGGCTTTCATCTGGCAGCTACGGGCCAAAGTCGCCAAACGAGTGCTTAAGTTAGGCTTCGCTTCCCGATAGTTCGGCTTTCAACTGGCAGCTACGGGCCAAAGTCGCCAAACGAGTGCCAAAGTTAGGCTTCGCTTCCCGATAGTTCGGCTTTCATCTGGCAGCTACGGGCCAAAGTCGCCAAACAAGTGCCCAAGTTAGGCTTCGCTTCGCGATAGTTCGGCTTTCAACTGGCAGCTACGGGCCAAAGTCCCCAAACGAGTGCCAAAGTTAGGCTTCGCTTCCCGATAGTTCGGCTTTCATCTGGCAGCTACGGGCCAAAGTCGCCAAACAAGTGCCCAAGTTAGGCTTCGCTTCCCGATAGTTCGGCTTTCATCTGGCAGCTACGTGCCAAAGTCGCCAAACAAGTGCCCAAGTTAGGCTTCACTTCCCGATAGTTCGGCTTTCATCTGGCAGCTACGGGCCAAAGCCGCCAAACGAGTGCCAAAGTTAGGCTTCGCTTCCCGATAGTTCGGCTTTCATCTGGCAGCTACGGGCCAAAGTCGCCAAACAAGTGCCCAAGTTAGGCTTCGCTTCCCGATAGTTCGGCTTTCATCTGGCAGCTACGGGCCAAAGTCGCCAAACGAGTGCCCAAGTTAGGCTTCGCTTCCCGATAGTTCGGCTTTCATCTGGCAGCTACGGGCCAAAGTCGCCAAACGAGTGCCAAAGTTAGGCTTCGCGTCCCGTTAGTTCGGCTTTCATCTGGCAGCTACGGGCCAAAGTCGCCAAACAAGTGCCCAAGTTAGGCTTCGCTTCCCGATAGTTCGGCTTTCATCTGGCAGCTACGGGCCAAAGTCGCCAAACGAGTGCCCAAGTTAGGCTTCGCTTCCCGATAGTTCGGCTTTCATCTGGCAGCTACGGGCCAAAGTCGCCAAACGAGTGCCCAAGTTAGGCTTCGCTTCCCGATAGTTCGGCTTTCATCTGGCAGCTACGGGCCAAAGTCGCCAAACGAGTGCTTAAGTTAGGCTTCGCTTCCCGATAGTTCGGCTTTCATCTGGCAGCTACGGGCCAGTCGCCAAACAAGTGCCCAAGTTAGGCTTCGCTTCCCGATAGTTCGGCTTTCATCTGGCAGCTACGGGCCAAAGTCGCCAAACGAGTGCCCAAGTTAGGCTTCGCTTCCCGATAGTTCGGCTTTCATCTGGCAGCTACGGGCCAAAGTCGCCAAACGAGTGCCAAAGTTAGGCTTCGCGTCCCGTTAGTTCGGCTTTCATCTGGCAGCTACGGGCCAAAGTCGCCAAACAAGTGCCCAAGTTAGGCTTCGCTTCCCGATAGTTCGGCTTTCATCTGGCAGCTACGGGCCAAAGTCGCCAAACGAGTGCCCAAGTTAGGCTTCGCTTCCCGATAGTTCGGCTTTCATCTGGCAGCTACGGGCCAAAGTCGCCAAACGAGTGCCCAAGTTAGGCTTCGCTTCCCGATAGTTCGGCTTTCATCTGGCAGCTACGGGCCAAAGTCGCCAAACGAGTGCTTAAGTTAGGCTTCGCTTCCCGATAGTTCGGCTTTCATCTGGCAGCTACGGGCCAGTCGCCAAACAAGTGCCAAAGTTAGGCTTCGCTTCCCGATAGTTCGGCTTTCATCTGGCAGCTACGGGCCAAAGTCGCCAAACGAGTGCCCGTTAGGCTTCGCTTCCCGATAGTTCGGCTTTCATCTGGCAGCCACGGGCCAAAGTCGCCAAACAAGTGCCCAAGTTAGGCTTCGCTTCCCGGTATTTCGGCTTTCATCTGGCAGCTACGGGCCAAAGTCGCCAAACGAGTGCCAAAGTTAGGCTTCGCTTCCCGATAGTTCGGCTTTCATCTGGCAGCTACGGGCCAAAGTCGCCAAACGAGTGCCCAAGTTAGGCTTCGCTTCCCGATAGTTCGGCTTTCATCTGGCAGCTACGGGCCAAAGTCGCCAAACAAGTGCCCAAGTTAGGCTTCTCTTCCCGATAGTTCGGCTTTCATCTGGCAGCTACGGGCCAAAGTCGCAAAACAAGTGCCCAAGTTAGGCTTCGCTTCCCGATAGTTCGGCTTTCATCTGGCAGCTACGGGCCAAAGTCGCCAAACGAGTGCTTAAGTTAGGCTTCGCTTCCCGATAGTTCGGCGTTCATCTGGCAGCTACGGGCCAAAGTCGCCAAACAAGTGCCCAAGTTAGGCTTCGCTTCCCGATCGTTCGGCTTTCATCTGGCAGCTACGGGCCAAAGTCGCCAAACGAGTGCTTAAGTTAGGCTTCGCTTCCCGATAGTTCGGCTTTCATCTGGCAGCTACGGGCCAAAGTCGCCAAACGAGTGTCAAAGTTAGGCTTCGCTTCCCGATAGTTCGGCTTTCATCTGGCAGCTACGGGCCAAAGTCGCCAAACAAGTGCCCAAGTTAGGCTTCGCTTCCCGATAGTTCGGCTTTCATCTGGCAGCTACGGGCCAAAGTCGCCAAACGAGTGCCAAAGTTAGGCTTCGCTTCCCGATAGTTCGGCTTTCATCTGGCAGCTACGGGCCAAAGCCGCCAAACGAGTGCCAAAGTTAGGCTTCGCTTCCCGATAGTTCGGCTTTCATCTGGCAGCTACGGGCCAAAGTCGCCAAACAAGTGCCCAAGTTAGGCTTCGCTTCCCGATAGTTCGGCTTTCATCTGGCAGCTACGGGCCAAAGTCGCAAAACGAGTGCCCAAGTTAGGCTTCGCTTCCCGATAGTTCGGCTTTCATCTGGCAGCTACGGGCCAAAGTCGCCAAACGAGTGCTTAAGTTAGGCTTCGCTTCCCGATAGTTCGGCTTTCAACTGGCAGCTACGGGCCAAAGTCGCCAAACGAGTGCCAAAGTTAGGCTTCGCTTCCCGATAGTTCGGCTTTCATCTGGCAGCTACGGGCCAAAGTCGCCAAACAAGTGCCCAAGTTAGGCTTCGCTTCCCGATAGTTCGGCTTTCAACTGGCAGCTACGGGCCAAAGTCCCCAAACGAGTGCCAAAGTTAGGCTTCGCTTCCCGATAATTCGGCTTTCATCTGGCAGCTACGGGCCAAAGTCGCCAAACGAGTGCCCAAGTTAGGCTTCGCTTCCCGATAGTTCGGCTTTCATCTGGCAGCTACGGGACAAAGTCGCCAAACGAGTGCCCAAGTTAGGCTTCGCTTCCCCATAGTTCGGCTTTCATCTGGCAGCTACGGGACAAAGTCGCCAAACGAGTGCCCAAGTTAGGCTTCGCTTCCCGATAGTTCGGCTTTCATCTGGCAACTACGGGCCAAAGTCGCCAAACGAGTGCTTAAGTTAGGCTTCGCTTCCCGATAGTTCGGCTTTCAACTGGCAGCTACGGGCCAAAGTCGCCAAACGAGTGCCAAAGTTAGGCTTCGCTTCCCGATAGTTCGGCTTTCATCTGGCAGCTACGGGCCAAAGTCGCCAAACAAGTGCCCAAGTTAGGCTTCGCTTCCCGATAGTTCGGCTTTCAACTGGCAGCTACGGGCCAAAGTCCCCAAACGAGTGCCAAAGTTAGGCTTCGCTTCCCGATTGTTCGGCTTTCATCTGGCAGCTACGGGCCAAAGTCGCCAAACGAGTGCTTAAGTTAGGCTTCGCTTCCCGATAGTTCGGCGTTCATCTGGCAGCTACGGGCCAAAGTCGCCAAACAAGTGCCCAAGTTAGGCTTCGCTTCCCGATAGTTCGGCTTTCATCTGGTAGCTACGGGCCAAAGTCGCCAAACGAGTGCCCAAGTTAGGCTTCGCTTCCCGATAGTTCGGCTTTCATCTGGCAGCTACGGGCCAAAGTCGCCAAACGAGTGCCAAAGTTAGGCTTCGCGTCCCGTTAGTTCGGCTTTCATCTGGCAGCTACAGGGCAAAGTCGCCAAACAAGTGCCCAAGTTAGGCTTCGCTTCCCGATAGTTCGGCTTTCATCTGGCAGCTACGGGACAAAGTCGCCAAACGAGTGCCCAAGTTAGGCTTCGCTTCCCGATAGTTCGGCTTTCATCTGGCAACTACGGGCCAAAGTCGCCAAACGAGTGCCCAAGTTAGGCTTCGCTTCCCGATAGTTCGGCTTTCATCTGGCAGCTACGGGCCAAAGTCGCCAAACGAGTGCTTAAGTTAGGCTTCGCTTCCCGATAGTTCGGCTTTCATCTGGCAGCTACGGGCCAGTCGCCAAACAAGTGCCCAAGTTAGGCTTCGCTTCCCGATAGTTCGGCTTTCATCTGGCAGCTACGGGCCAAAGTCGCCAAACGAGTGCCAAAGTTAGGCTTCGCTTCCCGATAGTTCGGCTTTCATCTGGCAGCTACGGGCCAAAGTCGCCAAACAAGTGCCCAAGTTAGGCTTCGCTTCCCGATAGTTCGGCTTTCATCTGGCAGCTACGGGCCAAAGTCGCCAAACGAGTGCCAAAGTTAGGCTTCGCTTCCCGATAGTTCGGCTTTCATCTGGCAGCTACGGGCCAAAGTCGCCAAACAAGTGCCCGTTAGGCTTCGCTTCCCGATAGTTCGGCTTTCATCTGGCAGCCACGGGCCAAAGTCGCCAAACAAGTGCCCAAGTTAGGCTTCGCTTCCCGGTAGTTCGGCTTTCATCTGGCAGCTACGGGCCAAAGTCGCCAAACGAGTGCCAAAGTTAGGCTTCGCTTCCCGATAGTTCGGCTTTCATCTGGCAGCTACGGGCCAAAGTCGCCAAACGAGTGCCCAAGTTAGGCTTCGCTTCCCGATAGTTCGGCTTTCATCTGGCAGCTACGGGCCAAAGTCGCCAAACAAGTGCCCAAGTTAGGCTTCGCTTCCCGATAGTTCGGCTTTCATCTGGCAGCTACGGGCCAAAGTCGCAAAACGAGTGCCCAAGTTAGGCTTCGCTTCCCGATAGTTCGGCTTTCATCTGGCAGCTACGGGCCAAAGTCGCCAAACGAGTGCTTAAGTTAGGCTTCGCTTCCCGATAGTTCGGCGTTCATCTGGCAGCTACGGGCCAAAGTCGCCAAACAAGTGCCCAAGTTAGGCTTCGCTTCCCGATAGTTCGGCTTTCATCTGGCAGCTACGGGCCAAAGTCGCCAAACAAGTGCCCAAGTTGGGCTTCGCTTCCCGATAGTTCGGCTTTCATCTGGCAGCTAGGGGCCAAAGTCGCCAAACAAGTGCCCAAGTTAGGCTTCGCTTCCCGATAGTTCGGCTTTCATCTGGCAGCTACGGGCCAAAGTCGCCAAACGAGTGTCAAAGTTAGGCTTCGCTTCCCGATAGTTCGGCTTTCATCTGGCAGCTACGGGCCAAAGTCGCCAAACAAGTGCCCAAGTTAGGCTTCGCTTCCCGATAGTTCGGCTTTCATCTGGCAGCTACGGGCCAAAGTCGCCAAACGAGTGCCAAAGTTAGGCTTCACTTCCCGATAGTTCGGCTTTCATCTGGCAGCTACGGGCCAAAGCCGCCAAACGAGTGCCAAAGTTAGGCTTCGCTTCCCGATAGTTCGGCTTTCATCTGGCAGCTACGGGCCAAAGTCGCCAAACAAGTGCCCAAGTTAGGCTTCGCTTCCCGATAGTTCGGCTTTCATCTGGCAGCTACGGGCCAAAGTCGCCAAACAAGTGCCCAAGTTGGGCTTCGCTTCCCGATAGTTCGGCTTTCATCTGGCAGCTAGGGGCCAAAGTCGCCAAACAAGTGCCCAAGTTAGGCTTCGCTTCCCGATAGTTCCGCTTTCATCTGGCAGCTACGGGCCAAAGTCGCCAAACGAGTGCCAAAGTTAGGCTTCGCTTCCCGATAGTTCGGCTTTCATCTGGCAGCTACGGGCCAAAGTCGCCAAACAAGTGCCCAAGTTAGGCTTCGCTTCCCGATAGTTCGGCTTTCATCTGGCAGCTACGGGCCAAAGTCGCCAAACGAGTGCCAAAGTTAGGCTTCGCTTCCCGATAGTTCGGCTTTCATCTGGCAGCTACGGGCCAAAGCCGCCAAACGAGTGCCGAAGTTAGGCTTCGCTTCCCGATAGTTCGGCTTTCATCTGGCAGCTACGGGCCAAAGTCGCCAAACGAGTGCCAAAGTTAGGCTTCGCTTCCCGATAGTTCGGCTTTCATCTGGCAGCTACGGGCCAAAGTCGCCAAACAAGTGCCCAAGTTAGGCTTCGCTTCCCGATAGTTCGGCTTTCATCTGGCAGCTACGGGCCAAAGTCGCCAAACGAGTACCCAAGTTAGGTTTCGCTTCCCGATAGTTCGGCTTTCAACTGGCAGCTACGGGCCAAAGTCGCCAAACGAGTGCCAAAGTTAGGCTTCGCTTCCCGATAGTTCGGCTTTCATCTGGCAGCTACGGGCCAAAGTCGCCAAACAAGTGCCCAAGTTAGGCTTCGCTTCCCGATAGTTCGGCTTTCATCTGGCAGCTACGTGCCAAAGTCGCCAAACAAGTGCCCAAGTTAGGCTTCGCTTCCCGATAGTTCGGCTTTCATCTGGCAGCTACGGGCCAAAGTCGCCAAACAAGTGCCCAAGTTAGGCTTCGCTTCCCGATAGTTCGGCTTTCATCTGGCAGCTACGGGCCAAAGTCGCAAAACGAGTGCCCAAGTTAGGCTTCGCTTCCCGATAGTTCGGCTTTCATCTGGCAGCTACGTGCCAGTCGCCAAACAAGTGCCCAAGTTAGGCTTCGCTTCCCGATAGTTCGGCTTTCATCTGGCAGCTACGAGCCAAAGTCGCCAAACGAGTGCCCAAGTTAGGCTTCGCTTCCCGATAGTTCGGCTTTCATCTGGCAGCTACGGGCCAAAGTCGCCAAACGAGTGCTTAAGTTAGGCTTCGCTTCCCGATAGTTCGGCTTTCATCTGGCAGCTACGAGCCAAAGTCGCCAAACAAGTGCCCAAGTTAGGCTTCGCTTCCCGATAGTTCGGCTTTCATCTGGCAGCTACGGGCCAAAGTCGCCAAACGAGTGCCAAAGTTAGGCTTCGCTTCCCGATAGTTCGGCTTTCATCTGGCAGCTACGGGCCAAAGTCGCCAAACAAGTGCCCAAGTTAGGCTTTGCTTCCCGATAGTTCGGCTTTCATCTGGCAGCTACGGGCCAAAGTCGTCAAACGAGTGCCAAAGTTAGGCTTCGCTTCCCGATAGTTCGGCTTTCATCTGGCAGCTACGGGCCAAAGTCGCCAAACAAGTGCCCAAGTTAGGCTTCGCTTCCCGATAGTTCGGCTTTCATCTGGCAGCTACGGGCCAAAGTCGCCAAACAAGTGCCCAAGTTAGGCTTCGCTTCCCGATAGTTCGGCTTTCATCTGGTAGCTACGGGCCAAAGTCGCCAAACGAGTGCCCAAGTTAGGCTTCGCTTCCCGATAGTTCGGCTTTCATCTGGCAGCTACGGGCCAACGTCGCCAAACGAGTGCCAAAGTTAGGCTTCGCGTCCCGTTAGTTCGGCTTTCATCTGGCAGCTACGGGGCAAAGTCGCCAAACAAGTGCCCAAGTTAGGCTTCGCTTCCCGATAGTTCGGCTTTCATCTGGCAGCTACGGGACAAAGTCGCCAAACGAGTGCCCAAGTTAGGCTTCGCTTCCCGATAGTTCGGCTTTCATCTGGCAACTACGGGCCAAAGTCGCCAAACGAGTGCCCAAGTTAGGCTTCGCTTCCCGATAGTTCGGCTTTCATCTGGCAGCTACGGGCCAAAGTCGCCAAACGAGTGCTTAAGTTAGGCTTCGCTTCCCGATAGTTCGGCTTTCATCTGGCAGCTACGGGCCAGTCGCCAAACAAGTGCCCAAGTTAGGCTTCGCTTCCCGATAGTTCGGCTTTCATCTGGCAGCTACGGGCCAAAGTCGCCAAACGAGTGCCAAAGTTAGGCTTCGCTTCCCGATAGTTCGGCTTTCATCTGGCAGCTACGGGCCAAAGTCGCCAAACAAGTGCCCAAGTTAGGCTTCGCTTCCCGATAGTTCGGCTTTCATCTGGCAGCTACGGGCCAAAGTCGCCAAACGAGTGCCAAAGTTAGGCTTCGCTTCCCGATAGTTCGGCTTTCATCTGGCAGCTACGGGCCAAAGTCGCCAAACAAGTGCCCGTTAGGCTTCGCTTCCCGATAGTTCGGCTTTCATCTGGCAGCCACGGGCCAAAGTCGCCAAACAAGTGCCCAAGTTAGGCTTCGCTTCCCGGTAGTTCGGCTTTCATCTGGCAGCTACGGGCCAAAGTCGCCAAACGAGTGCCAAAGTTAGGCTTCGCTTCCCGATAGTTCGGCTTTCATCTGGCAGCTACGGGCCAAAGTCGCCAAACGAGTGCCCAAGTTAGGCTTCGCTTCCCGATAGTTCGGCTTTCATCTGGCAGCTACGGGCCAAAGTCGCCAAACAAGTGCCCAAGTTAGGCTTCGCTTCCCGATAGTTCGGCTTTCATCTGGCAGCTACGGGCCAAAGTCGCAAAACGAGTGCCCAAGTTAGGCTTCGCTTCCCGATAGTTCGGCTTTCATCTGGCAGCTACGGGCCAAAGTCGCCAAACGAGTGCTTAAGTTAGGCTTCGCTTCCCGATAGTTCGGCGTTCATCTGGCAGCTACGGGCCAAAGTCGCCAAACAAGTGCCCAAGTTAGGCTTCGCTTCCCGATAGTTCGGCTTTCATCTGGCAGCTACGGGCCAAAGTCGCCAAACAAGTGCCCAAGTTGGGCTTCGCTTCCCGATAGTTCGGCTTTCATCTGGCAGCTAGGGGCCAAAGTCGCCAAACAAGTGCCCAAGTTAGGCTTCGCTTCCCGATAGTTCGGCTTTCATCTGGCAGCTACGGGCCAAAGTCGCCAAACGAGTGTCAAAGTTAGGCTTCGCTTCCCGATAGTTCGGCTTTCATCTGGCAGCTACGGGCCAAAGTCGCCAAACAAGTGCCCAAGTTAGGCTTCGCTTCCCGATAGTTCGGCTTTCATCTGGCAGCTACGGGCCAAAGTCGCCAAACGAGTGCCAAAGTTAGGCTTCACTTCCCGATAGTTCGGCTTTCATCTGGCAGCTACGGGCCAAAGCCGCCAAACGAGTGCCAAAGTTAGGCTTCGCTTCCCGATAGTTCGGCTTTCATCTGGCAGCTACGGGCCAAAGTCGCCAAACAAGTGCCCAAGTTAGGCTTCGCTTCCCGATAGTTCGGCTTTCATCTGGCAGCTACGGGCCAAAGTCGCCAAACGAGTGCCCAAGTTAGGTTTCGCTTCCCGATAGTTCGGCTTTCATCTGGCAGCTACGGGCCAAAGTCGCCAAACGAGTGCTTAAGTTAGGCTTCGCTTCCCGATAGTTCGGCTTTCAACTGGCAGCTACGGGCCAAAGTCGCCAAACGAGTGCCAAAGTTAGGCTTCGCTTCCCGATAGTTCGGCTTTCATCTGGCAGCTACGGGCCAAAGTCGCCAAACAAGTGCCCAAGTTAGGCTTCGCTTCCCGATAGTTCGGCTTTCAACTGGCAGCTACGGGCCAAAGTCCCCAAACGAGTGCCAAAGTTAGGCTTCGCTTCCCGATAGTTCGGCTTTCATCTGGCAGCTACGGGCCAAAGTCGCCAAACAAGTGCCCAAGTTAGGCTTCGCTTCCCGATAGTTCGGCTTTCATCTGGCAGCTACGTGCCAAAGTCGCCAAACAAGTGCCCAAGTTAGGCTTCGCTTCCCGATAGTTCGGCTTTCATCTGGCAGCTACGGGCCAAAGTCGCCAAACAAGTGCCCAAGTTAGGCTTCGCTTCCCGATAGTTCGGCTTTCATCTGGCAGCTACGGGCCAAAGTCGCAAAACGAGTGCCCAAGTTAGGCTTCGCTTCCCGATAGTTCGGCTTTCATCTGGCAGCTACGTGCCAAAGTCGCCAAACAAGTGCCCAAGTTAGGCTTCGCTTCCCGATAGTTCGGCTTTCATCTGGCAGCTACGGGCCAAAGTCGCCAAACGAGTGCCCAAGTTAGGCTTCGCTTCCCGATAGTTCGGCTTTCATCTGGCAGCTACGGGCCAAAGTCGCCGAACGAGTGCTTAAGTTAGGCTTCGCTTCCCGATAGTTCGGCTTTCATCTGGCAGCTACGGGCCAAAGTCGCCAAACAAGTGCCCAAGTTAGGCTTCGCTTCCCGATAGTTCGGCTTTCATCTGGCAGCTACGGGCCAAAGTCGCCAAACGAGTGCCAAAGTTAGGCTTCGCTTCCCGATAGTTCGGCTTTTATCTGGCAGCTACGGGCCAAAGTCGCCAAACAAGTGTCCAAGTTAGGCTTCGCTTCCCGATAGTTCGGCTTTCATCTGGGAGCTACGGGCCAAAGTCGCCAAACAAGTGCCCAAGTTGGGGTTCGCTTCCCGATAGTTCGGCTTTCATCTGGCAGCTACGGGCCAAAGTCGCCAAACAAGTGCCCAAGTTAGGCTTCGCTTCCCGATAGTTCGGCTTTCATCTGGCAGCTACGGGCCAAAGTCGCCAAACGAGTGCCAAAGTTAGGCTTCGCTTCCCGATAGTTCGGCTTTCATCTGGCAGCTACGGGCCAAAGTCGCCAAACGAGTGCCAAAGTTAGGCTTCGCTTCCCGATAGTTCGGCTTTCATCTGGCAGCTACGGGCCAAAGTCGCCAAACGAGTGCCCAAGTTAGGCTTCGCTTCCCGATAGTTGGGCTTTCATCTGGCAGCTACGGGCCAAAGTCGCCAAACGAGTGCTTCAGTTAGGCTTCGCTTCCCGATAGTTCGGCTTTCATCTGGCAGCTACGGGCCAAAGTCGCCAAACAAGTGCCCAAGTTAGGCTTCGCTTCCCGATAGTTCGGCTTTCATCTGGCAGCTACGGGCCAAAGTCGCCAAACGAGTGCCAAAGTTAGGCTTCGCTTCCCGATAGTTCGGCTTTCATCAGGCAGCTACGGGCCAAAGTCGCCAAACAAGTGCCCAAGTTAGGCTTCGCTTCCCGATAGTTCGGCTTTCATCTGGCAGCTACGGGCCAAAGTCGTCAAACGAGTGCCAAAGTTAGGCTTCGCTTCCCGATAGTTCGGCTTTCATCTGGCAGCTACGGGCCAAAGTCGCCAAACAAGTGCCCAAGTTAGGCTTCGCTTCCCGATAGTTCGGCTTTCATCTGGCAGCTACGGGCCAAAGTCGCCAAACGAGTGCCCAAGTTAGGCTTCGCTTCCCGATAGTTCGGCTTTCATCTGGTAGCTACGGGCCAAAGTCGCCAAACGAGTGCCCAAGTTAGGCTTCGCTTCCCGATAGTTCGGCTTTCATCTGGCAGCTACGGGCCAAAGTCGCCAAACGAGTGCCAAAGTTAGGCTTCGCGTCCCGTTAGTTCGGCTTTCATCTGGCAGCTACGGGCCAAAGTCGCCAAACAAGTGCCCAAGTTAGGCTTCGCTTCCCGATAGTTCGGCTTTCATCTGGCAGCTACGGGCCAAAGTCGCCAAACGAGTGCCCAAGTTAGGCTTCGCTTCCCGATAGTTCGGCTTTCATCTGGCAGCTACGGGCCAAAGTCGCCAAACGAGTGCCCAAGTTAGGCTTCGCTTCCCGATAGTTCGGCTTTCATCTGGCAGCTACGGGCCAAAGTCGCCAAACGAGTGCTTAAGTTAGGCTTCGCTTCCCGATAGTTCGGCTTTCATCTGGCAGCTACGGGCCAGTCGCCAAACAAGTGCCCAAGTTAGGCTTCGCTTCCCAATAGTTCGGCTTTCATCTGGCAGCTACGGGCCAAAGTCGCCAAACGAGTGCCCAAGTTAGGCTTCGCTTCCCGATAGTTCGGCTTTCATCTGGCAGCTACGGGCCAATGTCGCCAAACGAGTGCCAAAGTTAGGCTTCGCGTCCCGTTAGTTCGGCTTTCATCTGGCAGCTACGGGCCAAAGTCGCCAAACAAGTGCCCAAGTTAGGCTTCGCTTCCCGATAGTTCGGCTTTCATCTGGCAGCTACGGGCCAAAGTCGCCAAACGAGTGCCCAAGTTAGGCTTCGCTTCCCGATAGTTCGGCTTTCATCTGGCAGCTACGGGCCAAAGTCGCCAAACGAGTGCCCAAGTTAGGCTTCGCTTCCCGATAGTTTGGCTTTCATCTGGCAGCTACGGGCCAAAGTCGCCAAACGAGTGCTTAAGTTAGGCTTCGCTTCCCGATAGTTCGGCTTTCATCTGGCAGCTACGGGCCAGTCGCCAAACAAGTGCCAAAGTTAGGCTTCGCTTCCCGATAGTTCGGCTTTCATCTGGCAGCTACGGGCCAAAGTCGCCAAACGAGTGCCCGTTAGGCTTCGCTTCCCGATAGTTCGGCTTTCATCTGGCAGCCACGGGCCAAAGTCGCCAAACAAGTGCCCAAGTTAGGCTTCGCTTCCCGGTATTTCGGCTTTCATCTGGCAGCTACGGGCCAAAGTCGCCAAACGAGTGCCAAAGTTAGGCTTCGCTTCCCGATAGTTCGGCTTTCATCTGGCAGCTACGGGCCAAAGTCGCCAAACGAGTGCCCAAGTTAGGCTTCGCTTCCCGATAGTTCGGCTTTCATCTGGCAGCTACGGGCCAAAGTCGCCAAACAAGTGCCCAAGTTAGGCTTCTCTTCCCGATAGTTCGGCTTTCATCTGGCAGCTACGGGCCAAAGTCGCAAAACAAGTGCCCAAGTTAGGCTTCGCTTCCCGATAGTTCGGCTTTCATCTGGCAGCTACGGGCCAAAGTCGCCAAACGAGTGCTTAAGTTAGGCTTCGCTTCCCGATAGTTCGGCGTTCATCTGGCAGCTACGGGCCAAAGTCGCCAAACAAGTGCCCAAGTTAGGCTTCGCTTCCCGATCGTTCGGCTTTCATCTGGCAGCTACGGGCCAAAGTCGCAAACAAGTGCAAAAGTTGGGCTTCGCTTCCCGATAGTTCGGCTTTCATCTGGCAGCTAGGGGCCAAAGTCGCCAAACAAGTGCCCAAGTTAGGCTTCGCTTCCCGATAGTTCGGCTTTCATCTGGCAGCTACGGGCCAAAGTCGCCAAACGAGTGTCAAAGTTAGGCTTCGCTTCCCGATAGTTCGGCTTTCATCTGGCAGCTACGGGCCAAAGTCGCCAAACAAGTGCCCAAGTTAGGCTTCGCTTCCCGATAGTTCGGCTTTCATCTGGCAGCTACGGGCCAAAGTCGCCAAACGAGTGCCAAAGTTAGGCTTCGCTTCCCGATAGTTCGGCTTTCATCTGGCAGCTACGGGCCAAAGCCGCCAAACGAGTGCCAAAGTTAGGCTTCGCTTCCCGATAGTTCGGCTTTCATCTGGCAGCTACGGGCCAAAGTCGCCAAACAAGTGCCCAAGTTAGGCTTCGCTTCCCGATAGTTCGGCTTTCATCTGGCAGCTACGGGCCAAAGTCGCAAAACGAGTGCCCAAGTTAGGCTTCGCTTCCCGATAGTTCGGCTTTCATCTGGCAGCTACGGGCCAAAGTCGCCAAACGAGTGCTTAAGTTAGGCTTCGCTTCCCGATAGTTCGGCTTTCAACTGGCAGCTACGGGCCAAAGTCGCCAAACGAGTGCCAAAGTTAGGCTTCGCTTCCCGATAGTTCGGCTTTCATCTGGCAGCTACGGGCCAAAGTCGCCAAACAAGTGCCCAAGTTAGGCTTCGCTTCCCGATAGTTCGGCTTTCAACTGGCAGCTACGGGCCAAAGTCCCCAAACGAGTGCCAAAGTTAGGCTTCGCTTCCCGATAATTCGGCTTTCATCTGGCAGCTACGGGCCAAAGTCGCCAAACGAGTGCCCAAGTTAGGCTTCGCTTCCCGATAGTTCGGCTTTCATCTGGCAGCTACGGGACAAAGTCGCCAAACGAGTGCCCAAGTTAGGCTTCGCTTCCCGATAGTTCGGCTTTCATCTGGCAGCTACGGGACAAAGTCGCCAAACGAGTGCCCAAGTTAGGCTTCGCTTCCCGATAGTTCGGCTTTCATCTGGCAACTACGGGCCAAAGTCGCCAAACGAGTGCCCAAGTTAGGCTTCGCTTCCCGATAGTTCGGCTTTCATCTGGCAGCTACGGGCCAAAGTCGCCAAACGAGTGCTTAAGTTAGGCTTCGCTTCCCGATAGTTCGGCTTTCATCTGGCAGCTACGGGCCAGTCGCCAAACAAGTGCCCAAGTTAGGCTTCGCTTCCCGATAGTTCGGCTTTCATCTGGCAGCTACGGGCCAAAGTCGCCAAACGAGTGCCAAAGTTAGGCTTCGCTTCCCGATAGTTCGGCTTTCATCTGGCAGCTACGGGCCAAAGTCGCCAAACAAGTGCCCAAGTTAGGCTTCGCTTCCCGATAGTTCGGCTTTCATCTGGCAGCTACGGGCCAAAGTCGCCAAACGAGTGCCAAAGTTAGGCTTCGCTTCCCGATAGTTCGGCTTTCATCTGGCAGCTACGGGCCAAAGTCGCCAAACAAGTGCCCGTTAGGCTTCGCTTCCCGATAGTTCGGCTTTCATCTGGCAGCTTCGGGCCAAAGTCGCCAAACAAGTGCCCAAGTTAGGCTTCGCTTCCCGGTAGTTCGGCTTTCATCTGGCAGCTACGGGCCAAAGTCGCCAAACGAGTGCCAAAGTTAGGCTTCGCTTCCCGATAGTTCGGCTTTCATCTGGCAGCTACGGGCCAAAGTCGCCAAACGAGTGCCCAAGTTAGGCTTCGCTTCCCGATAGTTCGGCTTTCATCTGGCAGCTACGGGCCAAAGTCGCCAAACAAGTGCCCAAGTTAGGCTTCGCTTCCCGATAGTTCGGCTTTCATCTGGCAGCTACGGGCCAAAGTCGCAAAACGAGTGCCCAAGTTAGGCTTCGCTTCCCGATAGTTCGGCTTTCATCTGGCAGCTACGGGCCAAAGTCGCCAAACGAGTGCCAAAGTTAGGCTTCGCTTCCCGATAGTTCGGCTTTCATCTGGCAGCTACGGGCCAAAGTCGCCAAACGAGTGCCCAAGTTAGGCTTCGCTTCCCGATAGTTGGGCTTTCATCTGGCAGCTACGGGCCAAAGTCGCCAAACGAGTGCTTCAGTTAGGCTTCGCTTCCCGATAGTTCGGCTTTCATCTGGCAGCTACGGGCCAAAGTCGCCAAACAAGTGCCCAAGTTAGGCTTCGCTTCCCGATAGTTCGGCTTTCATCTGGCAGCTACGGGCCAAAGTCGCCAAACGAGTGCCAAAGTTAGGCTTCGCTTCCCGATAGTTCGGCTTTCATCAGGCAGCTACGGGCCAAAGTCGCCAAACAAGTGCCCAAGTTAGGCTTCGCTTCCCGATAGTTCGGCTTTCATCTGGCAGCTACGGGCCAAAGTCGTCAAACGAGTGCCAAAGTTAGGCTTCGCTTCCCGATAGTTCGGCTTTCATCTGGCAGCTACGGGCCAAAGTCGCCAAACAAGTGCCCAAGTTAGGCTTCGCTTCCCGATAGTTCGGCTTTCATCTGGCAGCTACGGGCCAAAGTCGCCAAACGAGTGCCCAAGTTAGGCTTCGCTTCCCGATAGTTCGGCTTTCATCTGGTAGCTACGGGCCAAAGTCGCCAAACGAGTGCCCAAGTTAGGCTTCGCTTCCCGATAGTTCGGCTTTCATCTGGCAGCTACGGGCCAAAGTCGCCAAACGAGTGCCAAAGTTAGGCTTCGCGTCCCGTTAGTTCGGCTTTCATCTGGCAGCTACGGGCCAAAGTCGCCAAACAAGTGCCCAAGTTAGGCTTCGCTTCCCGATAGTTCGGCTTTCATCTGGCAGCTACGGGCCAAAGTCGCCAAACGAGTGCCCAAGTTAGGCTTCGCTTCCCGATAGTTCGGCTTTCATCTGGCAGCTACGGGCCAAAGTCGCCAAACGAGTGCCCAAGTTAGGCTTCGCTTCCCGATAGTTCGGCTTTCATCTGGCAGCTACGGGCCAAAGTCGCCAAACGAGTGCTTAAGTTAGGCTTCGCTTCCCGATAGTTCGGCTTTCATCTGGCAGCTACGGGCCAGTCGCCAAACAAGTGCCCAAGTTAGGCTTCGCTTCCCAATAGTTCGGCTTTCATCTGGCAGCTACGGGCCAAAGTCGCCAAACGAGTGCCCAAGTTAGGCTTCGCTTCCCGATAGTTCGGCTTTCATCTGGCAGCTACGGGCCAATGTCGCCAAACGAGTGCCAAAGTTAGGCTTCGCGTCCCGTTAGTTCGGCTTTCATCTGGCAGCTACGGGCCAAAGTCGCCAAACAAGTGCCCAAGTTAGGCTTCGCTTCCCGATAGTTCGGCTTTCATCTGGCAGCTACGGGCCAAAGTCGCCAAACGAGTGCCCAAGTTAGGCTTCGCTTCCCGATAGTTCGGCTTTCATCTGGCAGCTACGGGCCAAAGTCGCCAAACGAGTGCCCAAGTTAGGCTTCGCTTCCCGATAGTTTGGCTTTCATCTGGCAGCTACGGGCCAAAGTCGCCAAACGAGTGCTTAAGTTAGGCTTCGCTTCCCGATAGTTCGGCTTTCATCTGGCAGCTACGGGCCAGTCGCCAAACAAGTGCCAAAGTTAGGCTTCGCTTCCCGATAGTTCGGCTTTCATCTGGCAGCTACGGGCCAAAGTCGCCAAACGAGTGCCCGTTAGGCTTCGCTTCCCGATAGTTCGGCTTTCATCTGGCAGCCACGGGCCAAAGTCGCCAAACAAGTGCCCAAGTTAGGCTTCGCTTCCCGGTATTTCGGCTTTCATCTGGCAGCTACGGGCCAAAGTCGCCAAACGAGTGCCAAAGTTAGGCTTCGCTTCCCGATAGTTCGGCTTTCATCTGGCAGCTACGGGCCAAAGTCGCCAAACGAGTGCCCAAGTTAGGCTTCGCTTCCCGATAGTTCGGCTTTCATCTGGCAGCTACGGGCCAAAGTCGCCAAACAAGTGCCCAAGTTAGGCTTCTCTTCCCGATAGTTCGGCTTTCATCTGGCAGCTACGGGCCAAAGTCGCAAAACAAGTGCCCAAGTTAGGCTTCGCTTCCCGATAGTTCGGCTTTCATCTGGCAGCTACGGGCCAAAGTCGCCAAACGAGTGCTTAAGTTAGGCTTCGCTTCCCGATAGTTCGGCGTTCATCTGGCAGCTACGGGCCAAAGTCGCCAAACAAGTGCCCAAGTTAGGCTTCGCTTCCCGATCGTTCGGCTTTCATCTGGCAGCTACGGGCCAAAGTCGCAAACAAGTGCAAAAGTTGGGCTTCGCTTCCCGATAGTTCGGCTTTCATCTGGCAGCTAGGGGCCAAAGTCGCCAAACAAGTGCCCAAGTTAGGCTTCGCTTCCCGATAGTTCGGCTTTCATCTGGCAGCTACGGGCCAAAGTCGCCAAACGAGTGTCAAAGTTAGGCTTCGCTTCCCGATAGTTCGGCTTTCATCTGGCAGCTACGGGCCAAAGTCGCCAAACAAGTGCCCAAGTTAGGCTTCGCTTCCCGATAGTTCGGCTTTCATCTGGCAGCTACGGGCCAAAGTCGCCAAACGAGTGCCAAAGTTAGGCTTCGCTTCCCGATAGTTCGGCTTTCATCTGGCAGCTACGGGCCAAAGCCGCCAAACGAGTGCCAAAGTTAGGCTTCGCTTCCCGATAGTTCGGCTTTCATCTGGCAGCTACGGGCCAAAGTCGCCAAACAAGTGCCCAAGTTAGGCTTCGCTTCCCGATAGTTCGGCTTTCATCTGGCAGCTACGGGCCAAAGTCGCAAAACGAGTGCCCAAGTTAGGCTTCGCTTCCCGATAGTTCGGCTTTCATCTGGCAGCTACGGGCCAAAGTCGCCAAACGAGTGCTTAAGTTAGGCTTCGCTTCCCGATAGTTCGGCTTTCAACTGGCAGCTACGGGCCAAAGTCGCCAAACGAGTGCCAAAGTTAGGCTTCGCTTCCCGATAGTTCGGCTTTCATCTGGCAGCTACGGGCCAAAGTCGCCAAACAAGTGCCCAAGTTAGGCTTCGCTTCCCGATAGTTCGGCTTTCAACTGGCAGCTACGGGCCAAAGTCCCCAAACGAGTGCCAAAGTTAGGCTTCGCTTCCCGATAATTCGGCTTTCATCTGGCAGCTACGGGCCAAAGTCGCCAAACGAGTGCCCAAGTTAGGCTTCGCTTCCCGATAGTTCGGCTTTCATCTGGCAGCTACGGGACAAAGTCGCCAAACGAGTGCCCAAGTTAGGCTTCGCTTCCCGATAGTTCGGCTTTCATCTGGCAGCTACGGGACAAAGTCGCCAAACGAGTGCCCAAGTTAGGCTTCGCTTCCCGATAGTTCGGCTTTCATCTGGCAACTACGGGCCAAAGTCGCCAAACGAGTGCCCAAGTTAGGCTTCGCTTCCCGATAGTTCGGCTTTCATCTGGCAGCTACGGGCCAAAGTCGCCAAACGAGTGCTTAAGTTAGGCTTCGCTTCCCGATAGTTCGGCTTTCATCTGGCAGCTACGGGCCAGTCGCCAAACAAGTGCCCAAGTTAGGCTTCGCTTCCCGATAGTTCGGCTTTCATCTGGCAGCTACGGGCCAAAGTCGCCAAACGAGTGCCAAAGTTAGGCTTCGCTTCCCGATAGTTCGGCTTTCATCTGGCAGCTACGGGCCAAAGTCGCCAAACAAGTGCCCAAGTTAGGCTTCGCTTCCCGATAGTTCGGCTTTCATCTGGCAGCTACGGGCCAAAGTCGCCAAACGAGTGCCAAAGTTAGGCTTCGCTTCCCGATAGTTCGGCTTTCATCTGGCAGCTACGGGCCAAAGTCGCCAAACAAGTGCCCGTTAGGCTTCGCTTCCCGATAGTTCGGCTTTCATCTGGCAGCTTCGGGCCAAAGTCGCCAAACAAGTGCCCAAGTTAGGCTTCGCTTCCCGGTAGTTCGGCTTTCATCTGGCAGCTACGGGCCAAAGTCGCCAAACGAGTGCCAAAGTTAGGCTTCGCTTCCCGATAGTTCGGCTTTCATCTGGCAGCTACGGGCCAAAGTCGCCAAACGAGTGCCCAAGTTAGGCTTCGCTTCCCGATAGTTCGGCTTTCATCTGGCAGCTACGGGCCAAAGTCGCCAAACAAGTGCCCAAGTTAGGCTTCGCTTCCCGATAGTTCGGCTTTCATCTGGCAGCTACGGGCCAAAGTCGCAAAACGAGTGCCCAAGTTAGGCTTCGCTTCCCGATAGTTCGGCTTTCATCTGGCAGCTACGGGCCAAAGTCGCCAAACGAGTGCTTAAGTTAGGCTTCGCTTCCCGATAGTTCGGCGTTCATCTGGCAGCTACGGGCCAAAGTCGCCAAACAAGTGCCCAAGTTAGGCTTCGCTTCCCGATAGTTCGGCTTTCATCTGGCAGCTACGGGCCAAAGTCGCCAAACAAGTGCCCAAGTTGGGCTTCGCTTCCCGATAGTTCGGCTTTCATCTGGCAGCTAGGGGCCAAAGTCGCCAAACAAGTGCCCAAGTTAGGCTTCGCTTCCCGATAGTTCGGCTTTCATCTGGCAGCTACGGGCCAAAGTCGCCAAACGAGTGTCAAAGTTAGGCTTCGCTTCCCGATAGTTCGGCTTTCATCTGGCAGCTACGGGCCAAAGTCGCCAAACAAGTGCCCAAGTTAGGCTTCGCTTCCCGATAGTTCGGCTTTCATCTGGCAGCTACGGGCCAAAGTCGCCAAACGAGTGCCAAAGTTAGGCTTCACTTCCCGATAGTTCGGCTTTCATCTGGCAGCTACGGGCCAAAGCCGCCAAACGAGTGCCAAAGTTAGGCTTCGCTTCCCGATAGTTCGGCTTTCATCTGGCAGCTACGGGCCAAAGTCGCCAAACAAGTGCCCAAGTTAGGCTTCGCTTCCCGATAGTTCGGCTTTCATCTGGCAGCTACGGGCCAAAGTCGCCAAACGAGTGCCCAAGTTAGGCTTCGCTTCCCGATAGTTCGGCTTTCATCTGGCAGCTACGGGCCAAAGTCGCCAAACGAGTGCTTAAGTTAGGCTTCGCTTCCCGATAGTTCGGCTTTCAACTGGCAGCTACGGGCCAAAGTCGCCAAACGAGTGCCAAAGTTAGGCTTCGCTTCCCGATAGTTCGGCTTTCATCTGGCAGCTACGGGCCAAAGTCGCCAAACAAGTGCCCAAGTTAGGCTTCGCTTCGCGATAGTTCGGCTTTCAACTGGCAGCTACGGGCCAAAGTCCCCAAACGAGTGCCAAAGTTAGGCTTCGCTTCCCGATAGTTCGGCTTTCATCTGGCAGCTACGGGCCAAAGTCGCCAAACAAGTGCCCAAGTTAGGCTTCGCTTCCCGATAGTTCGGCTTTCATCTGGCAGCTACGTGCCAAAGTCGCCAAACAAGTGCCCAAGTTAGGCTTCGCTTCCCGATAGTTCGGCTTTCATCTGGCAGCTACGGGCCAAAGTCGCCAAACGAGTGCCCAAGTTAGGCTTCGCTTCCCGATAGTTCGGCTTTCATCTGGCAGCTACGGGCCAAAGTCGCCAAACGAGTGCCAAAGTTAGGCTTCGCGTCCCGTTAGTTCGGCTTTCATCTGGCAGCTACGGGCCAAAGAAGCCAAACAAGTGCCCAAGTTAGGCTTCGCTTCCCGATAGTTCGGCTTTCATCTGGCAGCTACGGGCCAAAGTCGCCAAACGAGTGCCCAAGTTAGGCTTCGCTTCCCGATAGTTCGGCTTTCATCTGGCAGCTACGGGCCAAAGTCGCCAAACGAGTGCCCAAGTTAGGCTTCGCTTCCCGATAGTTCGGCTTTCATCTGGCAGCTACGGGCCAAAGTCGCCAAACGAGTGCTTAAGTTAGGCTTCGCTTCCCGATAGTTCGGCTTTCATCTGGCAGCTACGGGCCAGTCGCCAAACAAGTGCCCAAGTTAGGCTTCGCTTCCCGATAGTTCGGCTTTCATCTGGCAGCTACGGGCCAAAGTCGCCAAACGAGTGCCCAAGTTAGGCTTCGCTTCCCGATAGTTCGGCTTTCATCTGGCAGCTACGGGCCAA
Source organism: Ixodes scapularis (assembly GCF_016920785.2). NCBI lineage: Eukaryota > Metazoa > Arthropoda > Arachnida > Ixodida > Ixodidae > Ixodes > Ixodes scapularis. Next base: position 78,034,420 of record NW_024609837.1, read on the forward strand.
AGTCGCCAAACGAGTGCCAAAGTTAGGCTTCGCGTCCCGTTAGTTCGGCTTTCATCTGGCAGCTACGGGCCAAAGTCGCCAAACAAGTGCCCAAGTTAGGCTTCGCTTCCCGATAGTTCGGCTTTCATCTGGCAGCTACGGGCCAAAGTCGCCAAACGAGTGCCCAAGTTAGGCTTCGCTTCCCGATAGTTCGGCTTTCATCTGGCAGCTACGGGCCAAAGTCGCCAAACGAGTGCCCAAGTTAGGCTTCGCTTCCCGATAGTTCGGCTTTCATCTGGCAGCTACGGGCCAAAGTCGCCAAACGAGTGCTTAAGTTAGGCTTCGCTTCCCGATAGTTCGGCTTTCATCTGGCAGCTACGGGCCAGTCGCCAAACAAGTGCCAAAGTTAGGCTTCGCTTCCCGATAGTTCGGCTTTCATCTGGCAGCTACGGGCCAAAGTCGCCAAACGAGTGCCCGTTAGGCTTCGCTTCCCGATAGTTCGGCTTTCATCTGGCAGCCACGGGCCAAAGTCGCCAAACAAGTGCCCAAGTTAGGCTTCGCTTCCCGGTATTTCGGCTTTCATCTGGCAGCTACGGGCCAAAGTCGCCAAACGAGTGCCAAAGTTAGGCTTCGCTTCCCGATAGTTCGGCTTTCATCTGGCAGCTACGGGCCAAAGTCGCCAAACGAGTGCCCAAGTTAGGCTTCGCTTCCCGATAGTTCGGCTTTCATCTGGCAGCTACGGGCCAAAGTCGCCAAACAAGTGCCCAAGTTAGGCTTCTCTTCCCGATAGTTCGGCTTTCATCTGGCAGCTACGGGCCAAAGTCGCAAAACAAGTGCCCAAGTTAGGCTTCGCTTCCCGATAGTTCGGCTTTCATCTGGTAGCTACGGGCCAAAGTCGCCAAACGAGTGCTTAAGTTAGGCTTCGCTTCCCGATAGTTCGGCGTTCATCTGGCAGCTACGGGCCAAAGTCGCCAAACAAGTGCCCAAGTTAGGCTTCGCTTCCCGATCGTTCGGCTTTCATCTGGCAGCTACGGGCCAAAGTCGCAAACAAGTGCAAAAGTTGGGCTTCGCTTCCCGATAGTTCGGCTTTCATCTGGCAGCTAGGGGCCAAAGTCGCCAAACAAGTGCCCAAGTTAGGCTTCGCTTCCCGATAGTTCGGCTTTCATCTGGCAGCTACGGGCCAAAGTCGCCAAACGAGTGTCAAAGTTAGGCTTCGCTTCCCGATAGTTCGGCTTTCATCTGGCAGCTACGGGCCAAAGTCGCCAAACAAGTGCCCAAGTTAGGCTTCGCTTCCCGATAGTTCGGCTTTCATCTGGCAGCTACGGGCCAAAGTCGCCAAACGAGTGCCAAAGTTAGGCTTCGCTTCCCGATAGTTCGGCTTTCATCTGGCAGCTACGGGCCAAAGCCGCCAAACGAGTGCCAAAGTTAGGCTTCGCTTCCCGATAGTTCGGCTTTCATCTGGCAGCTACGGGCCAAAGTCGCCAAACAAGTGCCCAAGTTAGGCTTCGCTTCCCGATAGTTCGGCTTTCATCTGGCAGCTACGGGCCAAAGTCGCAAAACGAGTGCCCAAGTTAGGCTTCGCTTCCCGATAGTTCGGCTTTCATCTGGCAGCTACGGGCCAAAGTCGCCAAACGAGTGCTTAAGTTAGGCTTCGCTTCCCGATAGTTCGGCTTTCAACTGGCAGCTACGGGCCAAAGTCGCCAAACGAGTGCCAAAGTTAGGCTTCGCTTCCCGATAGTTCGGCTTTCATCTGGCAGCTACGGGCCAAAGTCGCCAAACAAGTGCCCAAGTTAGGCTTCGCTTCCCGATAGTTCGGCTTTCAACTGGCAGCTACGGGCCAAAGTCCCCAAACGAGTGCCAAAGTTAGGCTTCGCTTCCCGATAATTCGGCTTTCATCTGGCAGCTACGGGCCAAAGTCGCCAAACGAGTGCTCAAGTTAGGCTTCGCTTCCCGATAGTTCGGCTTTCATCTGGCAGCTACGGGACAAAGTCGCCAAACGAGTGCCCAAGTTAGGCTTCGCTTCCCCATAGTTCGGCTTTCATCTGGCAGCTACGGGACAAAGTCGCCAAACGAGTGCCCAAGTTAGGCTTCGCTTCCCGATAGTTCGGCTTTCATCTGGCAACTACGGGCCAAAGTCGCCAAACGAGTGCTTAAGTTAGGCTTCGCTTCCCGATAGTTCGGCTTTCAACTGGCAGCTACGGGCCAAAGTCGCCAAACGAGTGCCAAAGTTAGGCTTCGCTTCCCGATAGTTCGGCTTTCATCTGGCAGCTACGGGCCAAAGTCGCCAAACAAGTGCCCAAGTTAGGCTTCGCTTCCCGATAGTTCGGCTTTCAACTGGCAGCTACGGGCCAAAGTCCCCAAACGAGTGCCAAAGTTAGGCTTCGCTTCCCGATTGTTCGGCTTTCATCTGGCAGCTACGGGCCAAAGTCGCCAAACGAGTGCTTAAGTTAGGCTTCGCTTCCCGATAGTTCGGCGTTCATCTGGCAGCTACGGGCCAAAGTCGCCAAACAAGTGCCCAAGTTAGGCTTCGCTTCCCGATCGTTCGGCTTTCATCTGGCAGCTACGGGCCAAAGTCGCAAACAAGTGCCCAAGTTGGGCTTCGCTTCCCGATAGTTCGGCTTTCATCTGGCAGCTAGGGGCCAAAGTCGCCAAACAAGTGCCCAAGTTAGGCTTCGCTTCCCGATAGTTCGGCTTTCATCTGGCAGCTACGGGCCAAAGTCGCCAAACGAGTGCCCAAGTTAGGCTTCGCTTCCCGATAGTTCGGCTTTCATCTGGCAGCTACGGGCCAAAGTCGCCAAACGAGTGCCCAAGTTAGGCTTCGCTTCCCGATAGTTCGGCTTTCATCTGGCAGCTACGGGCCAAAGTCGCCGAACGAGTGCTTAAGTTAGGCTTCGCTTCCCGATAGTTCGGCTTTCATCTGGCAGCTACGGGCCAAAGTCGCCAAACAAGTGCCCAAGTTAGGCTTCGCTTCCCGATAGTTCGGCTTTCATCTGGCAGCTACGGGCCAAAGTCGCCAAACGAGTGCCAAAGTTAGGCTTCGCTTCCCGATAGTTCGGCTTTCATCTGGCAGCTACGGGCCAAAGTCGCCAAACAAGTGTCCAAGTTAGGCTTCGCTTCCCGATAGTTCGGCTTTCATCTGGGAGCTACGGGCCAAAGTCGCCAAACAAGTGCCCAAGTTGGGGTTCGCTTCCCGATAGTTCGGCTTTCATCTGGCAGCTACGGGCCAAAGTCGCCAAACAAGTGCCCAAGTTAGGCTTCGCTTCCCGATAGTTCGGCTTTCATCTGGCAGCTACGGGCCAAAGTCGCCAAACGAGTGCCAAAGTTAGGCTTCGCTTCCCGATAGTTCGGCTTTCATCTGGCAGCTACGGGCCAAAGTCGCCAAGCAAGTGCCCAAGTTAGGCTTCGCTTCCCGAAAGTTCGGCTTTCATCTGGCAGCTACGCGCCAAAGTCGCCAAACGAGTGCCAAAGTTAGGCTTCGCTTCCCGATAGTTCGGCTTTCATCTGGCAGCTACGGGCCAAAGTCGCCAAACGAGTGCCAAAGTTAGGCTTCGCTTCCCGATAGTTCGGCTTTCATCTGGCTGCTACGGGCCAAAGTCGCCAAACGAGTGCCAAAGTTAGGCTTCGCTTCCCGATAGTTCGGCTTTCATCTGGCAGCTACGGGCCAAAGTCGCCAAACGAGTGCCCAAGTTAGGCTTCGCTTCCCGATAGTTGGGCTTTCATCTGGCAGCTACGGGCCAAAGTCGCCAAACGAGTGCTTCAGTTAGGCTTCGCTTCCCGATAGTTCGGCTTTCATCTGGCAGCTACGGGCCAAAGTCGCCAAACAAGTGCCCAAGTTAGGCTTCGCTTCCCGATAGTTCGGCTTTCATCTGGCAGCTACGGGCCAAAGTCGCCAAACGAGTGTCAAAGTTAGGCTTCGCTTCCCGATAGTTCGGCTTTCATCACGCAGCTACGGGCCAAAGTCGCCAAACAAGTGCCCAAGTTAGGCTTCGCTTCCCGATAGTTCGGCTTTCATCTGGCAGCTACGGGCCAAAGTCGTCAAACGAGTGCCAAAGTTAGGCTTCGCTTCCCGATAGTTCGGCTTTCATCTGGCAGCTACGGGCCAAAGTCGCCAAACAAGTGCCCAAGTTAGGCTTCGCTTCCCGATAGTTCGGCTTTCATCTGGCAGCTACGGGCCAAAGTCGCCAAACGAGTGCCCAAGTTAGGCTTCGCTTCCCGATAGTTCGGCTTTCATCTGGTAGCTACGGGCCAAAGTCGCCAAACGAGTGCCCAAGTTAGGCTTCGCTTCCCGATAGTTCGGCTTTCATCTGGCAGCTACGGGCCAAAGTCGCCAAACGAGTGCCAAAGTTAGGCTTCGCGTCCCGTTAGTTCGGCTTTCATCTGGCAGCTACGGGCCAAAGTCGCCAAACAAGTGCCCAAGTTAGGCTTCGCTTCCCGATAGTTCGGCTTTCATCTGGCAGCTACGGGCCAAAGTCGCCAAACGAGTGCCCAAGTTAGGCTTCGCTTCCCGATAGTTCGGCTTTCATCTGGCAGCTACGGGCCAAAGTCGCCAAACGAGTGCCCAAGTTAGGCTTCGCTTCCTGATAGTTCGGCTTTCATCTGGCAGCTACGGGCCAAAGTCGCCAAACGAGTGCTTAAGTTAGGCTTCGCTTCCCGATAGTTCGGCTTTCATCTGGCAGCTACGGGCCAGTCGCCAAACAAGTGCCCAAGTTAGGCTTCGCTTCCCGATAGTTCGGCTTTCATCTGGCAGCTACGGGCCAAAGTCGCCAAACGAGTGCCCAAGTTAGGCTTCGCTTCCCGATAGTTCGGCTTTCATCTGGCAGCTACGGGCCAAAGTCGCCAAACGAGTGCCAAAGTTAGGCTTCGCGTCCCGTTAGTTCGGCTTTCATCTGGCAGCTACGGGCCAAAGTCGCCAAACAAGTGCCCAAGTTAGGCTTCGCTTCCCGATAGTTCGGCTTTCATCTGGCAGCTACGGGCCAAAGTCGCCAAACGAGTGCCCAAGTTAGGCTTCGCTTCCCGATAGTTCGGCTTTCATCTGGCAGCTACGGGCCAAAGTCGCCAAACGAGTGCCCAAGTTAGGCTTCGCTTCCCGATAGTTTGGCTTTCATCTGGCAGCTACGGGCCAAAGTCGCCAAACGAGTGCTTAAGTTAGGCTTCGCTTCCCGATAGTTCGGCTTTCATCTGGCAGCTACGGGCCAGTCGCCAAACAAGTGCCAAAGTTAGGCTTCGCTTCCCGATAGTTCGGCTTTCATCTGGCAGCTACGGGCCAAAGTCGCCAAACGAGTGCCCGTTAGGCTTCGCTTCCCGATAGTTCGGCTTTCATCTGGCAGCCACGGGCCAAAGTCGCCAAACAAGTGCCCATGTTAGGCTTCGCTTCCCGGTATTTCGGCTTTCATCTGGCAGCTACGGGCCAAAGTCGCCAAACGAGTGCCAAAGTTAGGCTTCGCTTCCCGATAGTTCGGCTTTCATCTGGCAGCTACGGGCCAAAGTCGCCAAACGAGTGCCCAAGTTAGGCTTCGCTTCCCGATAGTTCGGCTTTCATCTGGCAGCTACGGGCCAAAGTCGCCAAACAAGTGCCCAAGTTAGGCTTCTCTTCCCGATAGTTCGGCTTTCATCTGGCAGCTACGGGCCAAAGTCGCAAAACAAGTGCCCAAGTTAGGCTTCGCTTCCCGATAGTTCGGCTTTCATCTGGCAGCTACGGGCCAAAGTCGCCAAACGAGTGCTTAAGTTAGGCTTCGCTTCCCGATAGTTCGGCGTTCATCTGGCAGCTACGGGCCAAAGTCGCCAAACAAGTGCCCAAGTTAGGCTTCGCTTCCCGATCGTTCGGCTTTCATCTGGCAGCTACGGGCCAAAGTCGCAAACAAGTGCAAAAGTTGGGCTTCGCTTCCCGATAGTTCGGCTTTCATCTGGCAGCTAGGGGCCAAAGTCGCCAAACAAGTGCCCAAGTTAGGCTTCGCTTCCCGATAGTTCGGCTTTCATCTGGCAGCTACGGGCCAAAGTCGCCAAACGAGTGTCAAAGTTAGGCTTCGCTTCCCGATAGTTCGGCTTTCATCTGGCAGCTACGGGCCAAAGTCGCCAAACAAGTGCCCAAGTTAGGCTTCGCTTCCCGATAGTTCGGCTTTCATCTGGCAGCTACGGGCCAAAGTCGCCAAACGAGTGCCAAAGTTAGGCTTCGCTTCCCGATAGTTCGGCTTTCATCTGGCAGCTACGGGCCAAAGCCGCCAAACGAGTGCCAAAGTTAGGCTTCGCTTCCCGATAGTTCGGCTTTCATCTGGCAGCTACGGGCCAAAGTCGCCAAACAAGTGCCCAAGTTAGGCTTCGCTTCCCGATAGTTCGGCTTTCATCTGGCAGCTACGGGCCAAAGTCGCAAAACGAGTGCCCAAGTTAGGCTTCGCTTCCCGATAGTTCGGCTTTCATCTGGCAGCTACGGGCCAAAGTCGCCAAACGAGTGCTTAAGTTAGGCTTCGCTTCCCGATAGTTCGGCTTTCAACTGGCAGCTACGGGCCAAAGTCGCCAAACGAGTGCCAAAGTTAGGCTTCGCTTCCCGATAGTTCGGCTTTCATCTGGCAGCTACGGGCCAAAGTCGCCAAACAAGTGCCCAAGTTAGGCTTCGCTTCCCGATAGTTCGGCTTTCAACTGGCAGCTACGGGCCAAAGTCCCCAAACGAGTGCCAAAGTTATCCTTCGCTTCCCGATAATTCGGCTTTCATCTGGCAGCTACGGGCCAAAGTCGCCAAACGAGTGCCCAAGTTAGGCTTCGCTTCCCGATAGTTCGGCTTTCATCTGGCAGCTACGGGACAAAGTCGCCAAACGAGTGCCCAAGTTAGGCTTCGCTTCCCGATAGTTCGGCTTTCATCTGGCAGCTACGGGACAAAGTCGCCAAACGAGTGCCCAAGTTAGGCTTCGCTTCCCGATAGTTCGGCTTTCATCTGGCAACTACGGGCCAAAGTCGCCAAACGAGTGCCCAAGTTAGGCTTCGCTTCCCGATAGTTCGGCTTTCATCTGGCAGCTACGGGCCAAAGTCGCCAAACGAGTGCTTAAGTTAGGCTTCGCTTCCCGATAGTTCGGCTTTCATCTGGCAGCTACGGGCCAGTCGCCAAACAAGTGCCCAAGTTAGGCTTCGCTTCCCGATAGTTCGGCTTTCATCTGGCAGCTACGGGCCAAAGTCGCCAAACGAGTGCCAAAGTTAGGCTTCGCTTCCCGATAGTTCGGCTTTCATCTGGCAGCTACGGGCCAAAGTCGCCAAACAAGTGCCCAAGTTAGGCTTCGCTTCCCGATAGTTCGGCTTTCATCTGGCAGCTACGGGCCAAAGTCGCCAAACAAGTGCCCGTTAGGCTTCGCTTCCCGATAGTTCGGCTTTCATCTGGCAGCCACGGGCCAAAGTCGCCAAACAAGTGCCCAAGTTAGGCTTCGCTTCCCGGTAGTTCGGCTTTCATCTGGCAGCTACGGGCCAAAGTCGCCAAACGAGTGCCAAAGTTAGGCTTCGCTTCCCGATAGTTCGGCCTTCATCTGGCAGCTACGGGCCAAAGTCGCCAAACGAGTGCCCAAGTAAGGCTTCGCTTCCCGATAGTTCGGCTTTCATCTGGCAGCTACGGGCCAAAGTCGCCAAACAAGTGCCCAAGTTAGGCTTCGCTTCCCGATAGTTCGGCTTTCATCTGGCAGCTACGGGCCAAAGTCGCAAAACGAGTGCCCAAGTTAGGCTTCGCTTCCCGATAGTTCGGCTTTCATCTGGCAGCTACGGGCCAAAGTCGCCAAACGAGTGCTTAAGTTAGGCTTCGCTTCCCGATAGTTCGGCGTTCATCTGGCAGCTACGGGCCAAAGTCGCCAAACAAGTGCCCAAGTTAGGCTTCGCTTCCCGATAGTTCGGCTTTCATCTGGCAGCTACGGGCCAAAGTCGCCAAACAAGTGCCCAAGTTGGGCTTCGCTTCCCGATAGTTCGGCTTTCATCTGGCAGCTAGGGGCCAAAGTCGCCAAACAAGTGCCCAAGTTAGGCTTCGCTTCCCGATAGTTCGGCTTTCATCTGGCAGCTACGGGCCAAAGTCGCCAAACGAGTGTCAAAGTTAGGCTTCGCTTCCCGATAGTTCGGCTTTCATCTGGCAGCTACGGGCCAAAGTCGCCAAACAAGTGCCCAAGTTAGGCTTCGCTTCCCGATAGTTCGGCTTTCATCTGGCAGCTACGGGCCAAAGTCGCCAAACGAGTGCCAAAGTTAGGCTTCACTTCCCGATAGTTCGGCTTTCATCTGGCAGCTACGGGCCAAAGCCGCCAAACGAGTGCCAAAGTTAGGCTTCGCTTCCCGATAGTTCGGCTTTCATCTGGCAGCTACGGGCCAAAGTCGCCAAACAAGTGCCCAAGTTAGGCTTCGCTTCCCGATAGTTCGGCTTTCATCTGGCAGCTACGGGCCAAAGTCGCCAAACGAGTGCCCAAGTTAGGCTTCGCTTCCCGATAGTTCGGCTTTCATCTGGCAGCTACGGGCCAAAGTCGCCAAACGAGTGCTTAAGTTAGGCTTCGCTTCCCGATAGTTCGGCTTTCAACTGGCAGCTACGGGCCAAAGTCGCCAAACGAGTGCCAAAGTTAGGCTTCGCTTCCCGATAGTTCGGCTTTCATCTGGCAGCTACGGGCCAAAGTCGCCAAACAAGTGCCCAAGTTAGGCTTCGCTTCGCGATAGTTCGGCTTTCAACTGGCAGCTACGGGCCAAAGTCCCCAAACGAGTGCCAAAGTTAGGCTTCGCTTCCCGATAGTTCGGCTTTCATCTGGCAGCTACGGGCCAAAGTCGCCAAACAAGTGCCCAAGTTAGGCTTCGCTTCCCGATAGTTCGGCTTTCATCTGGCAGCTACGTGCCAAAGTCGCCAAACAAGTGCCCAAGTTAGGCTTCACTTCCCGATAGTTCGGCTTTCATCTGGCAGCTACGGGCCAAAGCCGCCAAACGAGTGCCAAAGTTAGGCTTCGCTTCCCGATAGTTCGGCTTTCATCTGGCAGCTACGGGCCAAAGTCGCCAAACAAGTGCCCAAGTTAGGCTTCGCTTCCCGATAGTTCGGCTTTCATCTGGCAGCTACGGGCCAAAGTCGCCAAACGAGTGCCCAAGTTAGGCTTCGCTTCCCGATAGTTCGGCTTTCATCTGGCAGCTACGGGCCAAAGTCGCCAAACGAGTGCCAAAGTTAGGCTTCGCGTCCCGTTAGTTCGGCTTTCATCTGGCAGCTACGGGCCAAAGTCGCCAAACAAGTGCCCAAGTTAGGCTTCGCTTCCCGATAGTTCGGCTTTCATCTGGCAGCTACGGGCCAAAGTCGCCAAACGAGTGCCCAAGTTAGGCTTCGCTTCCCGATAGTTCGGCTTTCATCTGGCAGCTACGGGCCAAAGTCGCCAAACGAGTGCCCAAGTTAGGCTTCGCTTCCCGATAGTTCGGCTTTCATCTGGCAGCTACGGGCCAAAGTCGCCAAACGAGTGCTTAAGTTAGGCTTCGCTTCCCGATAGTTCGGCTTTCATCTGGCAGCTACGGGCCAGTCGCCAAACAAGTGCCCAAGTTAGGCTTCGCTTCCCGATAGTTCGGCTTTCATCTGGCAGCTACGGGCCAAAGTCGCCAAACGAGTGCCCAAGTTAGGCTTCGCTTCCCGATAGTTCGGCTTTCATCTGGCAGCTACGGGCCAAAGTCGCCAAACGAGTGCCAAAGTTAGGCTTCGCGTCCCGTTAGTTCGGCTTTCATCTGGCAGCTACGGGCCAAAGTCGCCAAACAAGTGCCCAAGTTAGGCTTCGCTTCCCGATAGTTCGGCTTTCATCTGGCAGCTACGGGCCAAAGTCGCCAAACGAGTGCCCAAGTTAGGCTTCGCTTCCCGATAGTTCGGCTTTCATCTGGCAGCTACGGGCCAAAGTCGCCAAACGAGTGCCCAAGTTAGGCTTCGCTTCCCGATAGTTCGGCTTTCATCTGGCAGCTACGGGCCAAAGTCGCCAAACGAGTGCTTAAGTTAGGCTTCGCTTCCCGATAGTTCGGCTTTCATCTGGCAGCTACGGGCCAGTCGCCAAACAAGTGCCAAAGTTAGGCTTCGCTTCCCGATAGTTCGGCTTTCATCTGGCAGCTACGGGCCAAAGTCGCCAAACGAGTGCCCGTTAGGCTTCGCTTCCCGATAGTTCGGCTTTCATCTGGCAGCCACGGGCCAAAGTCGCCAAACAAGTGCCCAAGTTAGGCTTCGCTTCCCGGTATTTCGGCTTTCATCTGGCAGCTACGGGCCAAAGTCGCCAAACGAGTGCCAAAGTTAGGCTTCGCTTCCCGATAGTTCGGCTTTCATCTGGCAGCTACGGGCCAAAGTCGCCAAACGAGTGCCCAAGTTAGGCTTCGCTTCCCGATAGTTCGGCTTTCATCTGGCAGCTACGGGCCAAAGTCGCCAAACAAGTGCCCAAGTTAGGCTTCTCTTCCCGATAGTTCGGCTTTCATCTGGCAGCTACGGGCCAAAGTCGCAAAACAAGTGCCCAAGTTAGGCTTCGCTTCCCGATAGTTCGGCTTTCATCTGGCAGCTACGGGCCAAAGTCGCCAAACGAGTGCTTAAGTTAGGCTTCGCTTCCCGATAGTTCGGCGTTCATCTGGCAGCTACGGGCCAAAGTCGCCAAACAAGTGCCCAAGTTAGGCTTCGCTTCCCGATCGTTCGGCTTTCATCTGGCAGCTACGGGCCAAAGTCGCAAACAAGTGCAAAAGTTGGGCTTCGCTTCCCGATAGTTCGGCTTTCATCTGGCAGCTAGGGGCCAAAGTCGCCAAACAAGTGCCCAAGTTAGGCTTCGCTTCCCGATAGTTCGGCTTTCATCTGGCAGCTACGGGCCAAAGTCGCCAAACGAGTGTCAAAGTTAGGCTTCGCTTCCCGATAGTTCGGCTTTCATCTGGCAGCTACGGGCCAAAGTCGCCAAACAAGTGCCCAAGTTAGGCTTCGCTTCCCGATAGTTCGGCTTTCATCTGGCAGCTACGGGCCAAAGTCGCCAAACGAGTGCCAAAGTTAGGCTTCGCTTCCCGATAGTTCGGCTTTCATCTGGCAGCTACGGGCCAAAGCCGCCAAACGAGTGCCAAAGTTAGGCTTCGCTTCCCGATAGTTCGGCTTTCATCTGGCAGCTACGGGCCAAAGTCGCCAAACAAGTGCCCAAGTTAGGCTTCGCTTCCCGATAGTTCGGCTTTCATCTGGCAGCTACGGGCCAAAGTCGCAAAACGAGTGCCCAAGTTAGGCTTCGCTTCCCGATAGTTCGGCTTTCATCTGGCAGCTACGGGCCAAAGTCGCCAAACGAGTGCTTAAGTTAGGCTTCGCTTCCCGATAGTTCGGCTTTCAACTGGCAGCTACGGGCCAAAGTCGCCAAACGAGTGCCAAAGTTAGGCTTCGCTTCCCGATAGTTCGGCTTTCATCTGGCAGCTACGGGCCAAAGTCGCCAAACAAGTGCCCAAGTTAGGCTTCGCTTCCCGATAGTTCGGCTTTCAACTGGCAGCTACGGGCCAAAGTCCCCAAACGAGTGCCAAAGTTAGGCTTCGCTTCCCGATAATTCGGCTTTCATCTGGCAGCTACGGGCCAAAGTCGCCAAACGAGTGCCCAAGTTAGGCTTCGCTTCCCGATAGTTCGGCTTTCATCTGGCAGCTACGGGACAAAGTCGCCAAACGAGTGCCCAAGTTAGGCTTCGCTTCCCCATAGTTCGGCTTTCATCTGGCAGCTACGGGACAAAGTCGCCAAACGAGTGCCCAAGTTAGGCTTCGCTTCCCGATAGTTCGGCTTTCATCTGGCAACTACGGGCCAAAGTCGCCAAACGAGTGCTTAAGTTAGGCTTCGCTTCCCGATAGTTCGGCTTTCAACTGGCAGCTACGGGCCAAAGTCGCCAAACGAGTGCCAAAGTTAGGCTTCGCTTCCCGATAGTTCGGCTTTCATCTGGCAGCTACGGGCCAAAGTCGCCAAACAAGTGCCCAAGTTAGGCTTCGCTTCCCGATAGTTCGGCTTTCAACTGGCAGCTACGGGCCAAAGTCCCCAAACGAGTGCCAAAGTTAGGCTTCGCTTCCCGATTGTTCGGCTTTCATCTGGCAGCTACGGGCCAAAGTCGCCAAACGAGTGCTTAAGTTAGGCTTCGCTTCCCGATAGTTCGGCGTTCATCTGGCAGCTACGGGCCAAAGTCGCCAAACAAGTGCCCAAGTTAGGCTTCGCTTCCCGATCGTTCGGCTTTCATCTGGCAGCTACGGGCCAAAGTCGCAAACAAGTGCCCAAGTTGGGCTTCGCTTCCCGATAGTTCGGCTTTCATCTGGCAGCTAGGGGCCAAAGTCGCCAAACAAGTGCCCAAGTTAGGCTTCGCTTCCCGATAGTTCGGCTTTCATCTGGCAGCTACGGGCCAAAGTCGCCAAACGAGTGCCCAAGTTAGGCTTCGCTTCCCGATAGTTCGGCTTTCATCTGGCAGCTACGGGCCAAAGTCGCCAAACGAGTGCCCAAGTTAGGCTTCGCTTCCCGATAGTTCGGCTTTCATCTGGCAGCTACGGGCCAAAGTCGCCGAACGAGTGCTTAAGTTAGGCTTCGCTTCCCGATAGTTCGGCTTTCATCTGGCAGCTACGGGCCAAAGTCGCCAAACAAGTGCCCAAGTTAGGCTTCGCTTCCCGATAGTTCGGCTTTCATCTGGCAGCTACGGGCCAAAGTCGCCAAACGAGTGCCAAAGTTAGGCTTCGCTTCCCGATAGTTCGGCTTTCATCTGGCAGCTACGGGCCAAAGTCGCCAAACAAGTGTCCAAGTTAGGCTTCGCTTCCCGATAGTTCGGCTTTCATCTGGGAGCTACGGGCCAAAGTCGCCAAACAAGTGCCCAAGTTGGGGTTCGCTTCCCGATAGTTCGGCTTTCATCTGGCAGCTACGGGCCAAAGTCGCCAAACAAGTGCCCAAGTTAGGCTTCGCTTCCCGATAGTTCGGCTTTCATCTGGCAGCTACGGGCCAAAGTCGCCAAACGAGTGCCAAAGTTAGGCTTCGCTTCCCGATAGTTCGGCTTTCATCTGGCAGCTACGGGCCAAAGTCGCCAAGCAAGTGCCCAAGTTAGGCTTCGCTTCCCGAAAGTTCGGCTTTCATCTGGCAGCTACGCGCCAAAGTCGCCAAACGAGTGCCAAAGTTAGGCTTCGCTTCCCGATAGTTCGGCTTTCATCTGGCAGCTACGGGCCAAAGTCGCCAAACGAGTGCCAAAGTTAGGCTTCGCTTCCCGATAGTTCGGCTTTCATCTGGCAGCTACGGGCCAAAGTCGCCAAACGAGTGCCAAAGTTAGGCTTCGCTTCCCGATAGTTCGGCTTTCATCTGGCAGCTACGGGCCAAAGTCGCCAAACGAGTGCCCAAGTTAGGCTTCGCTTCCCGATAGTTGGGCTTTCATCTGGCAGCTACGGGCCAAAGTCGCCAAACGAGTGCTTCAGTTAGGCTTCGCTTCCCGATAGTTCGGCTTTCATCTGGCAGCTACGGGCCAAAGTCGCCAAACAAGTGCCCAAGTTAGGCTTCGCTTCCCGATAGTTCGGCTTTCATCTGGCAGCTACGGGCCAAAGTCGCCAAACGAGTGCCAAAGTTAGGCTTCGCTTCCCGATAGTTCGGCTTTCATCAGGCAGCTACGGGCCAAAGTCGCCAAACAAGTGCCCAAGTTAGGCTTCGCTTCCCGATAGTTCGGCTTTCATCTGGCAGCTACGGGCCAAAGTCGTCAAACGAGTGCCAAAGTTAGGCTTCGCTTCCCGATAGTTCGGCTTTCATCTGGCAGCTACGGGCCAAAGTCGCCAAACAAGTGCCCAAGTTAGGCTTCGCTTCCCGATAGTTCGGCTTTCATCTGGCAGCTACGGGCCAAAGTCGCCAAACGAGTGCCCAAGTTAGGCTTCGCTTCCCGATAGTTCGGCTTTCATCTGGTAGCTACGGGCCAAAGTCGCCAAACGAGTGCCCAAGTTAGGCTTCGCTTCCCGATAGTTCGGCTTTCATCTGGCAGCTACGGGCCAAAGTCGCCAAACGAGTGCCAAAGTTAGGCTTCGCGTCCCGTTAGTTCGGCTTTCATCTGGCAGCTACGGGCCAAAGTCGCCAAACAAGTGCCCAAGTTAGGCTTCGCTTCCCGATAGTTCGGCTTTCATCTGGCAGCTACGGGCCAAAGTCGCCAAACGAGTGCCCAAGTTAGGCTTCGCTTCCCGATAGTTCGGCTTTCATCTGGCAGCTACGGGCCAAAGTCGCCAAACGAGTGCCCAAGTTAGGCTTCGCTTCCCGATAGTTCGGCTTTCATCTGGCAGCTACGGGCCAAAGTCGCCAAACGAGTGCCCAAGTTAGGCTTCGCTTCCCGATAGTTCGGCTTTCATCTGGCAGCTACGGGCCAAAGTCGCCAAACAAGTGCCCAAGTTAGGCTTCGCTTCCCGATAGTTCGGCTTTCATCTGGCAGCTACGGGCCAAAGTCGCCAAACGAGTGCCAAAGTTAGGCTTCACTTCCCGATAGTTCGGCTTTCATCTGGCAGCTACGGGCCAAAGCCGCCAAACGAGTGCCAAAGTTAGGCTTCGCTTCCCGATAGTTCGGCTTTCATCTGGCAGCTACGGGCCAAAGTCGCCAAACAAGTGCCCAAGTTAGGCTTCGCTTCCCGATAGTTCGGCTTTCATCTGGCAGCTACGGGCCAAAGTCGCCAAACGAGTGCCCAAGTTAGGCTTCGCTTCCCGATAGTTCGGCTTTCATCTGGCAGCTACGGGCCAAAGTCGCCAAACGAGTGCTTAAGTTAGGCTTCGCTTCCCGATAGTTCGGCTTTCAACTGGCAGCTACGGGCCAAAGTCGCCAAACGAGTGCCAAAGTTAGGCTTCGCTTCCCGATAGTTCGGCTTTCATCTGGCAGCTACGGGCCAAAGTCGCCAAACAAGTGCCCAAGTTAGGCTTCGCTTCGCGATAGTTCGGCTTTCAACTGGCAGCTACGGGCCAAAGTCCCCAAACGAGTGCCAAAGTTAGGCTTCGCTTCCCGATAGTTCGGCTTTCATCTGGCAGCTACGGGCCAAAGTCGCCAAACAAGTGCCCAAGTTAGGCTTCGCTTCCCGATAGTTCGGCTTTCATCTGGCAGCTACGTGCCAAAGTCGCCAAACAAGTGCCCAAGTTAGGCTTCACTTCCCGATAGTTCGGCTTTCATCTGGCAGCTACGGGCCAAAGCCGCCAAACGAGTGCCAAAGTTAGGCTTCGCTTCCCGATAGTTCGGCTTTCATCTGGCAGCTACGGGCCAAAGTCGCCAAACAAGTGCCCAAGTTAGGCTTCGCTTCCCGATAGTTCGGCTTTCATCTGGCAGCTACGGGCCAAAGTCGCCAAACGAGTGCCCAAGTTAGGCTTCGCTTCCCGATAGTTCGGCTTTCATCTGGCAGCTACGGGCCAAAGTCGCCAAACGAGTGCCAAAGTTAGGCTTCGCGTCCCGTTAGTTCGGCTTTCATCTGGCAGCTACGGGCCAAAGTCGCCAAACAAGTGCCCAAGTTAGGCTTCGCTTCCCGATAGTTCGGCTTTCATCTGGCAGCTACGGGCCAAAGTCGCCAAACGAGTGCCCAAGTTAGGCTTCGCTTCCCGATAGTTCGGCTTTCATCTGGCAGCTACGGGCCAAAGTCGCCAAACGAGTGCCCAAGTTAGGCTTCGCTTCCCGATAGTTCGGCTTTCATCTGGCAGCTACGGGCCAAAGTCGCCAAACGAGTGCTTAAGTTAGGCTTCGCTTCCCGATAGTTCGGCTTTCATCTGGCAGCTACGGGCCAGTCGCCAAACAAGTGCCCAAGTTAGGCTTCGCTTCCCGATAGTTCGGCTTTCATCTGGCAGCTACGGGCCAAAGTCGCCAAACGAGTGCCCAAGTTAGGCTTCGCTTCCCGATAGTTCGGCTTTCATCTGGCAGCTACGGGCCAAAGTCGCCAAACGAGTGCCAAAGTTAGGCTTCGCGTCCCGTTAGTTCGGCTTTCATCTGGCAGCTACGGGCCAAAGTCGCCAAACAAGTGCCCAAGTTAGGCTTCGCTTCCCGATAGTTCGGCTTTCATCTGGCAGCTACGGGCCAAAGTCGCCAAACGAGTGCCCAAGTTAGGCTTCGCTTCCCGATAGTTCGGCTTTCATCTGGCAGCTACGGGCCAAAGTCGCCAAACGAGTGCCCAAGTTAGGCTTCGCTTCCCGATAGTTCGGCTTTCATCTGGCAGCTACGGGCCAAAGTCGCCAAACGAGTGCTTAAGTTAGGCTTCGCTTCCCGATAGTTCGGCTTTCATCTGGCAGCTACGGGCCAGTCGCCAAACAAGTGCCAAAGTTAGGCTTCGCTTCCCGATAGTTCGGCTTTCATCTGGCAGCTACGGGCCAAAGTCGCCAAACGAGTGCCCGTTAGGCTTCGCTTCCCGATAGTTCGGCTTTCATCTGGCAGCCACGGGCCAAAGTCGCCAAACAAGTGCCCAAGTTAGGCTTCGCTTCCCGGTATTTCGGCTTTCATCTGGCAGCTACGGGCCAAAGTCGCCAAACGAGTGCCAAAGTTAGGCTTCGCTTCCCGATAGTTCGGCTTTCATCTGGCAGCTACGGGCCAAAGTCGCCAAACGAGTGCCCAAGTTAGGCTTCGCTTCCCGATAGTTCGGCTTTCATCTGGCAGCTACGGGCCAAAGTCGCCAAACAAGTGCCCAAGTTAGGCTTCTCTTCCCGATAGTTCGGCTTTCATCTGGCAGCTACGGGCCAAAGTCGCAAAACAAGTGCCCAAGTTAGGCTTCGCTTCCCGATAGTTCGGCTTTCATCTGGCAGCTACGGGCCAAAGTCGCCAAACGAGTGCTTAAGTTAGGCTTCGCTTCCCGATAGTTCGGCGTTCATCTGGCAGCTACGGGCCAAAGTCGCCAAACAAGTGCCCAAGTTAGGCTTCGCTTCCCGATCGTTCGGCTTTCATCTGGCAGCTACGGGCCAAAGTCGCAAACAAGTGCAAAAGTTGGGCTTCGCTTCCCGATAGTTCGGCTTTCATCTGGCAGCTAGGGGCCAAAGTCGCCAAACAAGTGCCCAAGTTAGGCTTCGCTTCCCGATAGTTCGGCTTTCATCTGGCAGCTACGGGCCAAAGTCGCCAAACGAGTGTCAAAGTTAGGCTTCGCTTCCCGATAGTTCGGCTTTCATCTGGCAGCTACGGGCCAAAGTCGCCAAACAAGTGCCCAAGTTAGGCTTCGCTTCCCGATAGTTCGGCTTTCATCTGGCAGCTACGGGCCAAAGTCGCCAAACGAGTGCCAAAGTTAGGCTTCGCTTCCCGATAGTTCGGCTTTCATCTGGCAGCTACGGGCCAAAGCCGCCAAACGAGTGCCAAAGTTAGGCTTCGCTTCCCGATAGTTCGGCTTTCATCTGGCAGCTACGGGCCAAAGTCGCCAAACAAGTGCCCAAGTTAGGCTTCGCTTCCCGATAGTTCGGCTTTCATCTGGCAGCTACGGGCCAAAGTCGCAAAACGAGTGCCCAAGTTAGGCTTCGCTTCCCGATAGTTCGGCTTTCATCTGGCAGCTACGGGCCAAAGTCGCCAAACGAGTGCTTAAGTTAGGCTTCGCTTCCCGATAGTTCGGCTTTCAACTGGCAGCTACGGGCCAAAGTCGCCAAACGAGTGCCAAAGTTAGGCTTCGCTTCC